>NW_027278700.1:0-145600 GCF_030028105.1 Mobula birostris | reverse complement strand
GGATGTTATGCGGATGTGCGCGAAAACACAGTGATATAGGGGACGGAATGAGATGTGTATGAAAACACGGCGATATAGAGGAAGCTATGAGAGGTGCGCGAAAACACGACAATATGGGAGAATATATCAGAGGTGCGTGAAAACACGACGATATAGGGGAAGCTATGAGGGGTGAGCAAAAACACGGCGATATTGGGGAAGCTATGAGATGTGTGCAATAACACAGCGATAAAGTTGAATCTATGGGAAGTGCGTGAATACACAGCGATATAGGGAATGTTATGAGATGTGCATGAAAACGCAGCGATATTAGGGAAGATATAAGAGGTGCACAAAAACACAGCGATATAGGAGAAGTTATGAGAGGTGTGTGAAAACACAGCGATATAGGAGAAGATATGAGAGGTGCAAA
This sequence comes from Mobula birostris, assembly GCF_030028105.1. NCBI lineage: Eukaryota > Metazoa > Chordata > Chondrichthyes > Myliobatiformes > Myliobatidae > Mobula > Mobula birostris. The sequence goes on along the minus strand of NW_027278700.1, from coordinate 145,188 downwards.
AAAACACAGCGATATAGGGGAAGGAATGAGAGGTGCGCGAAAACAGGGCGATATACAGGAAGGTATGAGAAGAGTGCGAAGGCACAGCAATATAGGGGATGCTATGGGAGGTGCGCGAAAACACAGTGATATAGGGGAAGACAAGAGAGGGGCGTGAAATCAGGGCAATATAGTGGAAGCTATGAGAGGTGAGCAAAAACACGGCGATATAGGAGAAGCTATAAGAAGTGAGCAATAACAGTGATAAAGGTGATTCTATGGGATGTGCATGAAAACACGGTAATATAGGGGAAGTTATGAGAGGTGCGCAAAATTGCAGCGATATAGGAGAAGTTATGAGAGGTGCGTGAAAACACAGCAATATAGGGGAAGGTATGAGAGGTGTGCGAAGGCGCAGCGATATAGTGGATGTTATGGGAGGTGCGCGAATACACAGTGATATATTTGAAGACATGAGGGGTGCGCGAAAGCAGGGCAATATAGTGGAAGCTATGAGAGGTGAGCAAAAACACGGCGATATAGGCGAAGTTATGAGAGGTGAGCAATAACACAGCGATGAAGGTGAATCTATGGGATGTGCGCAAAAAGAGAGCGATATAGGGGAAGGTATGCGAGGGGCGCAAGGCACAGCAATATAGTGGATGTTATGGGAGGTGCGCGAATACACAGTGATATATTTGAAGACATGAGGGGTGCGCGAAAGCAGGGCAATATAGTGGAAGCTATGAGATGTGAGCAAAAACACGGCGATATAGGCGAAGTTATGAGAGGTGAGCAATAACACAGCGATGAAGGTGAATCTATGGGATGTGCGCAAAAAGACAGCGATATAGGGGAAGGTATGCGAGGTGCGCAAGGCACAGCAATATAGGGGATGCTATGGGAGATGCGTGAATACACAGCGATATACGGGACGTTATGAGATGTGCATGAAAACGCAGCGATATTAGGGAAGGTATGAGAGGTTCACAAAAGCACAGCAATATAGGAGAATGAATGGGAGGTGCGTGAAAACAGGCTGATATAGTGGAAGCTATGGGATGAGCGTGAAAACAGTGCGATATAGGGGAAGGTATGAGAGGTACCTGAAAACACAGCGATATAGGGGAAGGAATGAGAGGCGCGCGAAAACACGGCGATACAGGGGAATGTATCAGAGGTGCGAGAAAGCCCAGCGAAATAGGGGACGTTATGAGATGTGCATGAAAACACAGTGATATAGGGGAAGATATGAGAGGTACACGAAGGCACAGCGATATAGGGCATGCTATGGGATGTGCGTCAAAACACAGTGATATAGGAGACGGTATGAGATGTGCATGAAAACACGGCGATATAGGGGATGCTGTGAGAGGTGCGCGAAAATAGGGCGATATGGGAGAATGTATCAGAGGTGCGAGAAAACACAGCGATATAGGGGAAGTAATGAGAAGAGCAAAAACATAGCGATCTAGGTGAAGACATGAGAGGTGCGCGAAAAGACGTCGATATAGGGGAAGCTATGAGAGGTGAGCAAAAACACGGTGATATAGGGGAAGCTGTGAGAGGTGTGCAATAACACAGCGATAAAGTTGAATCTATGGGATGTGCACGTAAAGACAGCGATATAGGGGGAGGTATGAGAGGTGTGCAAAAACAGAGCGAAATAGTGGAAGGTATGAGAGGTGCGCGAAAACACCGTGATATAGGGGAAGACATGAGAGGTGCGCAAAAACAGGGCAATATATTGGAAGCTATGGGACATGCGCGAAAGCACGGCGATACAGGGGAATGTATCAGAGGTGCGAGAAAACACAGCGATATAGGGTCGCTATGGGACGTGCGCAAAAAAACAGTGATATAGGGGAAGGTATGAGAGGTGTGCGAGAACGCGGCAATATAGGGGAAATTGTAAGAGGTGCGCAAAAACATGTCAATACAGGGGAATGTATCAGAGGTGCGAGAAAACACAGCGATATAGGGGAAGTAATGATAGGAGCAAAAACATAGCGATATAGGTGAAGACATGCGAGGTGCGTGAAAACACGGCGATATAGGGGGGAAGCTATGAGAGGTGAGCAATAAAACAGCAATGAAGGTGAAGCTATGGGCTGTGTGCGAAAACAGCGATGTAGGCAAAGCTATGGAGGTGCACGAAAACAGCGAAATCGGGGAAGGTATGGGAGGTACACGAAGGCACAGCGCTATAGGGGATGCTATGGGATGTGCGTGAAAACACAGTGATATAGGAGACGGTATGAGATGTGCATGAAAACACGGCGATATAGGGGAAGCAATGATAGGTGCGCGAAAAAACGGCGATATGGGAGAATGTATCAGAGGTGCGAGAAAACACAGCGATATAGGGGAAGTAATGAGAGGAGCGAAAACATAGCGATCTAGGTGAAGACATGAGAGTTGCGCGAAAACACGGCGATATAGGGGAAGCTATGAGAGGTGAGCAAAAACACGGCGATATAGGGGAAGCTGTGAGACGTGTGCAATAACACAGCGATATAGTGGAATCTATGGGATGTGCGCGTAAAGACAGCGATATAGGGGAAGGTATGAGAGGTGCGCAAGGCACTGCGATATAGGGGATGCTATGGGAGGTGCGTGAATACACAGCGATATAGGGGACGTTATCAGATGTGCATTACAACGCAGCGATATTAGGGAAGATATAAGAGGTGCGCAAAAACACAGCGATATAGGAGAAGTTATGAGAGGTGTGTGAAAACACAGCAATATAGGGGAAGGTATGAGAGGTGTACAAAAACACAGCGATATAGGGGAAATTATGAGAGGCGCGCGAAAACACGGCGATACAGGGGAATGTATCAGAGGTGCGAGAAAGCACAGCGATATAGGGGACGTTATGAGATGTGCATGAAAACACAGTGATATAGGGGAAGATATGAGAGGTGCGTGAAGGCACAGCGATATAGGGGATTCTATGGGAGGTGCGCGAATACACAGCGATATAGGGGACGTTATGAGATGTGCATAAAAACACGGCGATATAGGGGAATTTATGAGAGGTGCGCAAATATACAGCAATATAGGAGAAGTTATGAGAGGTGAGTGAAAACACAGCGATATAGGGGAAGGTATGGAAGGTGCACGAAAACAGGGCGATATAGGTGAAGGTATGAGAGAAGTGCGAAGACACAGCAGTATAGGGGATGCTATGGAAGGTGCGCAAAAACACAGTGGTATAGTGGAAGACATGAGAGGTGCGTGAAAGCAGGACAATATAGTGGAAGCTATGAGAGGTGAGCAATAACACAGTGATAAAGGTGAATCTATGGGGTGTGCGCAAAAACACAGCTATATAGGGGAAGGTATGAGAGGTTCACAAAAACACAGCGACAGGAGAATGAATGGGAAGTGTGCGAAAACAGGGTGATATAGGCGAAGGTATGAGAAGTGCGCGAAGGCACAGCAATATGTGGGAGGCTATGGGAGGTGCGCGACTACACAGTGATATGAGGACGTTATGAGATGTGCATAAAAACACAGCGATATGGGGAAAGTTATGAGAGGTGCGCAAAAATGCAGCAATATAGGAGAAGTTATGAGAGGTGCGTGAAAAGACAGCGATATGGGGGAAGGTATGAGAGGTGTGCAAAAACAGTGCGATATAGTGGAATGTATGAGAGGTGATCGAAAACACCGTGATCTAGGGGAAGACTTGAGAGGTGTGCAAAAACAGGGCAATATAGTGGAAGCTATGGGACATGCGCGAAAGCACGGCGATACAGGGGAATGTATCAGAGGTGCGAGAAAACACAGCGATATAGGGGACGCTATGGGACGTACGCAAAAAAAACAGTGATATAGGGGAAGGTATGAGAGGTGCGCAAAAACAGGGCAATATATTGGAAGCTATGGGACATGCGCGAAAGCACGGCGATACAGGGGAATGTATCAGAGGTGCGAGAAAACACAGCGATATAGGGGACGCTATGGGACGTGCGCAAAAAAACAGTGATATAGGGGAAGGTATGAGAGGTGTGCGAGAACACGGCAATATAGGGGAAATTGTAAGAGGTGCGCAAAAACATGTCAATACAGGGGAATGTATCAGAGGTGCGAGAAAACACAGCGATATAGGGGAAGTAATGATAGGAGCAAAAACATAGCGATATAGGTGAAGACATGCGAGGTGCGTGAAAACACGGCGATATAGGGGAAGCTATGAGAGGTGAGCAATAACACAGCAATGAAGGTGAAGCTATGGGCTGTGTGCGAAAACAGCGATGTAGGCAAAGCTATGGGAGGTGCACGAAAACAGCGAAATCGGGGAAGGTATGGGAGGTACACGAAGGCACAGCGCTATAGGGGGTGCTATGGGATGTGCGTGAAAACACAGTGATATAGGAGACGGTATGAGATGTGCATGAAAACACGGCGATATAGGGAAGCTATGATAGGTGCGCGAATACACGGCGATATGGGAGAATGTATCAGAGGTGCGAGAAAACACAGCGATATAGGGGAAGTAATGAGAGGTGCGAAAACATAGCGATCTAGGTGAAGACATGAGAGGTGCGCGAAAACACGGCGATATAGGGGAAGCTATGAGAGGTGAGCAAAAACACGGCGATATAGGGGAAGCTGTGAGACGTGTGCAATAACACAGCGATATAGTTGAATCTATGGGATGTGCGCGTAAAGACAGCGATATAGGGGAAGGTATGAGAGGTGCGCAAGGCACTGCGATATAGGGGATGCTATGGGAGGTGCGTGAATACACAGCGATATAGGGGACGTTATGAGATGTGCATTACAACGCAGCGACATTAGGGAAGATATAAGAGGTGCGCAAAAACACAGCAATATAGGAGAAGTTATGAGAGGTGTGTGAAAACACAGCAATATAGGGGAAGGTATGAGAGGTGTACAAAAACACAGCGATATAGGGGAAATTATGAGAGGCGCGCGAAAACACGGCGATACAGGGGAATGTATCAGAGGTGCGAGAAAGCACAGCGATATAGGGGACGTTATGAGATGTGCATGAAAACACAGTGATATAGGGGAAGATATGAGAGGTGCGTGAAGGCACAGCGATATAGGGGATTCTATGGGAGGTGCGCGAATACACAGCGATATAGGGGACGTTATGAGATGTGCATAAAAACACGGCGATATAGGAGAAGTTATGAGAGGTGCATAAAAACACAGCAATATAGGAGAAGTTATGAGAGGTGAGTGAAAACAGAGCGATATAGGGGAAGGTATGGAAGGTGCACGAAAACAGGGCGATATAGGGGAAGGTATGAGAGGAGTGCGAAGACACAGCCATATAGGGGATGCTATGGGAGGTGCGCGAAAACACAGTGATATAGGGGAAGACATGAGAGGTGCGTGAAAGCAGGACAATTTAGTGGAAGCTATGAGAGGTGAGCAAAAACACGGCGATATAGGGGAAGCTATGAGAGGTGAGCAATAACACAGCGATAAAGGTGAATCTATGGGATGTGCGCGAAAAGACAGCGATATAGTGGATGGTATGAGAGGTGCACAAGGCATAGCGATATGGGGGATTCTATGGGAGGTGCGCGAATACACAGCGATATAGGGGACGTTATGAGATGTGCATAAAAACACGGCGATATAGGAGAAGTTATGAGAGGTGCATAAAAACACAGCAATATAGGAGAAGTTATGAGAGGTGAGTGAAAACAGAGCGATATAGGGGAAGGTATGGAAGGTGCACGAAAACAGGGCGATATAGGGGAAGGTATGAGAGGAGTGCGAAGACACAGCCATATAGGGGATGCTATGGGAGGTGCGCGAAAACACAGTGATATAGGGGAAGACATGAGAGGTGCGTGAAAGCAGGACAATTTAGTGGAAGCTATGAGAGGTGAGCAAAAACACGGCGATATAGGGGAAGCTATGAGAGGTGAGCAATAACACAGCGATAAAGGTGAATCTATGGGATGTGCGCGAAAAGACAGCGATATAGTGGATGGTATGAGAGGTGCACAAGGCATAGCGATATGGGGGATTCTATGGGAGGTGCACGAATACACAGCGATATAGGGGACGTTATGAGATGTGCATAAAAACACGGCGATATAGGGGAAATTATGAGAGGTGCGCAAAAATACAGCAATATAAGAGAAGTTATGAGACATGCGTGAAAACACAGCGATATAGGGTGAGGTATGGGAGGTGCTCGAAAACAGGGCGATATAGGTGAAGGTATGAGAGAAGTGCGAAGACACAGCAGTATAGGGGATGCTATGGAAGGTGCGCAAAAACACAGTGGTATAGTGGAAGACATGAGAGGTGCGTGAAAGCAGGACAATATAGTGGAAGCTATGAGAGGTGAGCAATAACACAGTGATAAAGGTGAATCTATGGGGTGTGCGCAAAAACACAGCTATATAGGGGAAGGTATGAGAGGTTCACAAAAACACAGCGACAGGAGAATGAATGGGAAGTGTGCGAAAACAGGGTGATATAGGCGAAGGTATGAGAAGTGCGCGAAGGCACAGCAATATGTGGGAGGCTATGGGAGGTGCGCGACTACACAGTGATATGAGGACGTTATGAGATGTGCATAAAAACACAGCGATATGGGGAAAGTTATGAGAAGTGCGCAAAAATGCAGCAATATAGGAGAAGTTATGAGAGGTGCGTGAAAAGACAGCGATATGGGGAAGGTATGAGAGGTGTGCAAAAACAGTGCGATATAGTGGAATGTATGAGAGGTGATCGAAAACACCGTGATCTAGGGGAAGACTTGAGAGGTGTGCAAAAACAGGGCAATATAGTGGAAGCTATGGGACATGCGCGAAAGCACGGCGATACAGGGGAATGTATCAGAGGTGCGAGAAAACACAGCGATATAGGGGACGCTATGGGACGTACGCAAAAAAACAGTGATATAGGGGAAGGTATGAGAGGTGCGCAAAAACAGGGCAATATATTGGAAGCTATGGGACATGCGCGAAAGCACGGCGATACAGGGGAATGTATCAGAGGTGCGAGAAAACACAGCGATATAGGGGACGCTATGGGACGTGCGCAAAAAAAACAGTGATATAGGGGAAGGTATGAGAGGTGTGCGAGAACACGGCAATATAGGGGAAATTGTAAGAGGTGCGCAAAAACATGTCAATACAGGGGAATGTATCAGAGGTGCGAGAAAACACAGCGATATAGGGGAAGTAATGATAGGAGCAAAAACATAGCGATATAGGTGAAGACATGCGAGGTGCGTGAAAACACGGCGATATAGGGGAAGCTATGAGAGGTGAGCAATAACACAGCAATGAAGGTGAAGCTATGGGCTGTGTGCGAAAACAGCGATGTAGGCAAAGCTATGGGAGGTGCACGAAAACAGCGAAATCGGGGAAGGTATGGGAGGTACACGAAGGCACAGCGCTATAGGGGATGCTATGGGATGTGCGTGAAAACACAGTGATATAGGAGACGGTATGAGATGTGCATGAAAACACGGCGATATAGGGGAAGCTATGATAGGTGCGCGAATACACGGCGATATGGGAGAATGTATCAGAGGTGCGAGAAAACACAGCGATATAGGGGAAGTAATGAGAGGTGCGAAAACATAGCGATCTAGGTGAAGACATGAGAGGTGCGCGAAAACACGGCGATATAGGGGAAGCTATGAGAGGTGAGCAAAAACACGGCGATATAGGGGAAGCTGTGAGACGTGTGCAATAACACAGCGATATAGTTGAATCTATGGGATGTGCGCGTAAAGACAGCGATATAGGGGAAGGTATGAGAGGTGCGCAAGGCACTGCGATATAGGGGATGCTATGGGAGGTGCGTGAATACACAGCGATATAGGGGACGTTATGAGATGTGCATTACAACGCAGCGACATTAGGGAAGATATAAGAGGTGCGCAAAAACACAGCAATATAGGAGAAGTTATGAGAGGTGTGTGAAAACACAGCAATATAGGGGAAGGTATGAGAGGTGTACAAAAACACAGCGATATAGGGGAAATTATGAGAGGCGCGCGAAAACACGGCGATACAGGGGAATGTATCAGAGGTGCGAGAAAGCACAGCGATATAGGGGACGTTATGAGATGTGCATGAAAACACAGTGATATAGGGGAAGATATGAGAGGTGCGTGAAGGCACAGCGATATAGGGGATTCTATGGGAGGTGCGCGAATACACAGCGATATAGGGGACGTTATGAGATGTGCATAAAAACACGGCGATATAGGAGAAGTTATGAGAGGTGCATAAAAACACAGCAATATAGGAGAAGTTATGAGAGGTGAGTGAAAACAGAGCGATATAGGGGAAGGTATGGAAGGTGCACGAAAACAGGGCGATATAGGGGAAGGTATGAGAGGAGTGCGAAGACACAGCCATATAGGGGATGCTATGGGAGGTGCGCGAAAACACAGTGATATAGGGGAAGACATGAGAGGTGCGTGAAAGCAGGACAATTTAGTGGAAGCTATGAGAGGTGAGCAAAAACACGGCGATATAGGGGAAGCTATGAGAGGTGAGCAATAACACAGCGATAAAGGTGAATCTATGGGATGTGCGCGAAAAGACAGCGATATAGTGGATGGTATGAGAGGTGCACAAGGCATAGCGATATGGGGGATTCTATGGGAGGTGCGCGAATACACAGCGATATAGGGGACGTTATGAGATGTGCATAAAAACACGGCGATATAGGGGAAATTATGAGAGGTGCGCAAAAATACAGCAATATAAGAGAAGTTATGAGACATGCGTGAAAACACAGCGATATAGGGGCAGGTATGGGAGGTGCTCGAAAACAGGGCGATATAGGGGACGGTATGAGAGAAGTGCGAATACACAGCAGTATAGGGGATGCTATGGGAGGTGCACAAAAACACAGTGATATAGTGGAAGACATGAGAGGTGCGTGAAAGCAGGACAATATAGTGGAAGCTATGAGAGGTGAGCAATAACACAGTGATAAAGGTGAATCTATGGGATGTTCGCAAAAACACAGCTATATAGGGGAAGGTATGAGAGGTTCACAAAAACACAGCGACAGGAGAATGAATGGGAAGTGTGCGAAAACAGGGCGATATAGGCGAAGGTATGAGAAGTGCGCGAAGGCACAGCAATATGTGGGAGGCTATGGGAGGTGCGCGACTACACAGTGATATGAGGACGTTATGAGATGTGCATAAAAACACAGCGATATGGGGAAAGTTATGAGAAGTGCGCAAAAATGCAGCAATATAGGAGAAGTTATGAGAGGTGTGTGAAAAGACAGCGATATGGGGAAGGTATGAGAGGTGTGCAAAAACAGTGCGATATAGTGGAATGTATGAGAGGTGTGCGAAAACACCGTGATATAGGGGAAGACTTGAGAGGTGCGCAAAAACAGGGCAATATAGTGGAAGCTATGGGACATGCGCGAAAGCATGGCGATACAGGGGAATGTATCAGAGGTGCGAGAAAACACAGCGATATAGGGGACGCTATGGGACGTACGCAAAAAAACAGTGATATAGGGGAAGGTATGAGAGGTGAGCAAAAACGGGGCAATATATTGGAAGCTATGGGACATGCGCGAAAGCACGGCGATACAGGGGAATGTATCAGAGGTGCGAGAAAACACAGCGATATAGGGGACGCTATGGGACGTGCGCAAAAAAACAGTGATATAGGGGAAGGTATGAGAGGTGTGCGAGAACACGGCAATATAGGGGAAATTGTAAGAGGTGCGCAAAAACATGTCAATACAGGGGAATGTATCAGAGGTGCGAGAAAACACAGCGATATAGGGGAAGTAATGATAGGAGCAAAAACATAGCGATATAGGTGAAGACATGCGAGGTGCGTGAAAACACGGCGATATAGGGGAAGCTATGAGTGGTGAACAATAACACAGCAATGAAGGTGAAGCTATGGGCTGTGTGCGAAAACAGCGATGTAGGCAAAGCTATGGGAGGTGCACGAAAACAGCGAAATCGGTAAGGTATGGGAGGTACACGAAGGCACAGCGCTATAGGGGATGCTATGGGATGTGCGTGAAAACACAGTGATATAGGAGACGGTATGAGATGTGCATGAAAACACGGCGATATAGGGGAAGCTATGATAGGTGCGCGAATACACGGCGATATGGGAGAATGTATCAGAGGTGTGAGAAAACACAGCGATATAGGGGAAGTAATGAGAGGAGCGAAAACATAGCGATCTAGGTGAAGACATGAGAGGTGCGCGAAAACTCTCATGTGTTTTCACGCACCTCACATAGCGTCCCCTATATTGCCATGTTTTCGCACATCTTCCATAGCTTCCCCTATATCGCTGTGTTTTCTCGCACTTCTGCTACCTTCCCCTAAGTCTCTCTGTTGTCGTGTACCTCCCCTGGCTTCCCATATATCGCTGAGTTTTCGTGCAACCCTCATACATTCCCCTACATCGCTGTGTTTTCGCGCACCTCTCATAGCTTCCCATATATTTCGATGTTTTCGCGCACCTCTCATCGCTTTCCCCAAATCGCTGTGTTTTTGCGTACCTTCCATATTATCTCACATATTGCCGTCATCTGGCGCACCTCGCATAGCTTCCCCGCCATCCTTGTGTTTTCGTTCACCTCTCATACCTTCCTCTACATCGCTCTGTTTTCGAGTGCCTATCATACCTTCCCCTATATCACTGTGTTCTCGTGCAGCTCTCATAGCTTTCCATATATTGCAATGCTTTCGTGCACCTCTCATAGCTTCCCCCAAATCACTGTGTTTTCACGCACCTCTCATAGCTTCCAGTATATCGCTGTGTTTTCGCACACCTCGCATAGGTCCCCTATGTTGTTGTGTTTTCGCGCACCTCTCATACTTTCCCCTATATCACTGTGTTTTTGCTAACCTCTCACAGCTGTGCCTATATCGCCGTGTTTTCGCGCACCTCCCATAGCTTCCCATAGATCACTATGTTTTCACGCACCTCGCATACCTACCCCTATATCGCTGTGTTTACGCGCTCGTCTCAGAGCTTCCCCTATATTGCTGTGTTTCCACGCACCTCCCATAGATTCCCCTATATCGCTGTGTTTTCACGCACCTCTGAAACCTTCCCCTATATCGCTCTGTTGCTGTGCACCTCCCATACCGTCCCATTATCGCCGTGTTTTCGTGCACTTCCCATAGCTTCCCCAATATGGCTGTGCTTCCGAGCACCTCTCATAGCTTCTCCTCGATTGCAGTATTTTCCTGCACATCACATAGCTTTCCCAATATCATTGTGTTTTCGCACAACTCTGATACCTTCCCGTATATAGCTGTGTTTTCGCTCCCCTAGATCACCGTCTTTTCGCGCACCTCTCACATCTACCCCTATATCGCTGTGTTATCAAGCAGCTCTCATACCTTCCCCTATATTGCTGTGTTTTTGCATACCTCCCATAACTTTCGCTTTCTCGCTGTTTTGGCACACCTCTCAGAGCTTGCCATATATTGCCATATTTTCGCAAACCTCTCATAGTTTCCCCTAGATCACTGTGTTTTCACTCTCCTCACAGAGCTTCCGCTATATCGCCATGTTTTCGTACACCTCCCATAGTTTCCCCTATTTCGCTGTGTCTTCTCGCACCTCTGTTACGTTCCCCTATTTTGCTCCGTTGTCGCAAACCTCCCATGGTTTCCCATATATCGCTTGTGTTTTCGTGCACCTCTCATACTTTTTCCTATATCGCCTTGTTTTCTTGCATCTCTCATACCTTCCCCTATGTCGCTCTGTTTTCGGGCACCTCCTGTATCTTCCCATATATCACTGCGTTTTCATGCACCTCTCATAGCTTTCCCTATATCGCTATGTTTTCGCGCACCTCCCATAGCTTCCCCTATATCGCTGTGTTTTTGTGCACCTCTCATACCGTCCCATATTTTGCTCAGATAACACTCCCCTCTGATAGCTTCCCCTATATCACCATGTTCTCACGCACCTCTCACAGCTTCAACTAAGTCGATGTGTTCGCGCACCTCTCATAGCTTCCCCTGTATCGATGTGTTCTCGTGCACCTCTCATCCCTTCCCCTATATCACTGCATTTTCGCGCAGCTCTCATAGCTTCCCCTATATCGCTGTGTTTTCGCGCACCTCTCATACCTTCCATTATATCGCTGCGTTTCCGCGCACTTCTCGTAGCCTCGGCCTATGTCCGATGTATTTTCACTCATCCCTCATAAATTCCCCAATATCGCCGTGTTTTCATGCACCTCCCATAGGTTCCCCTACATCGCTGTGTTTTCGCGTGCCTATCATACCTTCCCCAATATCACTGTGTTCTCGTGCACCTCTCATAGCTTTCCATATATTGCAATGTTTTCGTGCACCTCTCATTGCTTCCACCAAATCACTGTTTACGCGCACCTCTCATAGTTTCCCCTGTATCGCTGTGTTTTCGCACACCTCACATCGTTCCCCTATATTTCTCTGTTTTTGCGCACCTCTCATACCTTCCCCTAAATCGCTGTGTTTTTGCTGACCTCTCACAGGTGTGCCTATATCGTCGTGTTTTCAAGCACCTCCCATAGCTTCCCATATATCACTGTTTTCACGCACCTTGCATACCTACCCCTATATCGCTGTGTTTTCGCGCACATCTCAGAACATCCCGTATATTGCAGTGTTTTCGCGCACCTCCCATAGCTTCCCCTATATCGCTGTGTTTTCTCGCACCTCTGAAACCTTCTCCTATATCGCTCTGTTGTCGTGCACCTCCCATACCGTCCCATTATCGTTGTGTTTTCGTGTACTTCCCATAGCTTCTCCAATATGGCTGTGCTTTCGCGCACCTCTCATAGCTTCTCCTATATTGCTGTGTTTTCCCGCACCTCACATAGCTTCCCCAATATCATTGTGTTTTCGCACACCTCTGATACCTTCCCGTATATCGCTGTGTTTTTGCTCACCTTTTATAGCTTCCCCTAGATCGCCGTCTTTTCGCGTACCTCTCACATCTACCCCTATATCGCTGTGTCATGAAGCAGCTCTCTTAGCTTCCCCTATATTGCTGTGTTTTTGCATACCTCCCATAGTTTCCGCTTTCTCGCTGTTTTCGCACACCCGTCATAGCCTGCCATATATTGTTATATTTTCACAAACCTCTCATACCTTCCCCTAGATCGCTGTGTTTTCACGCTCCTCACAGAGCTTGCCCTATATCGCCATGTTTTCATGCACCTCCCATAGCTTCCCCTATATCGCTGTGTCTTCTCGCACCTCTGTTACCTACCCCTATATCGCTCCGTTGTCACACACCTCCCATGGCTTCCCCTATATCGCTGTGTTTTCGTGCACCTCTCTTACTTTCTCCTATATCGCCTTGTTTTCTCGCACCCTCTCATACCTTCCCCACATATCGCTCTGTTATTATGCACCTCCCATAGGTTCCCCTACATCGCTGTGTTTTCTGGCACCTCTCATAGCTTCCCCTATATCGTTGTGCTTTCGCGTACCTCGCATCGCTTCCTCTATATCGTTTTTTTTTCGCGCACCTCTCATACCTTCAGGTACATCGATGTGTGTTTGCGCACCATCCATAGTTGCCCCTATATCACTTTGTTTTCTGGCACCTCTTATAGCTTCCCCTATATCGCTGTGTTTTCGCGCACCTCTCATACCTTCCCCTATATCGCCGTGTTTTCACGCACCTCCCATAGCTTCCCATATATCACTGTATTTTCATGCACCTCGCATACCTACCTCTATATCGATGTGTTTTCGCGCACGTCTCAGAGCATCCCGTATATTGCTGTGTTTTCGCGCACCTCCCATAGCTTCCCCTATATCGCTGTGTTTTCGTGCACTTCCCATAGCTTCCCCAATATGGCTGTGCTTTTGCGCACCTCTCATAGCTTCTCCTATATTGCTGTGTTTTCCCGCACCTCACATAGCTTCCCCAATATCATTGTGTTTTCACACACCTCTGATACCTTCCCGTATATCACTGTGTTTTCGCTCACCTCTTATAGTTTCCCCTAGATTGCAGTCTTTTCGCGTACCTCTCACATCTACCCCTATATCGCTGTGTCATGAAGTAGCTCTCATAGCTTCCCCTATATTGCTGTGTTTTTGCATACCTCCCATAGCTTCCGCTTTTTTGCTGTTTTCGCACACCCCTCATAGCCTGCCATATATTGTTATATTTTCACAAACCTGTCATACCTTCCCCTAGATCGCTGTGTTTTCATGCTCCTCACAGAGCTTGCCCTATATCGCCATGTTTTCATGCACCTCCCATAGCTTCCCCTATATCGCTGTGTCTTCTCGCACCTTTGTTACCTTCCCCTATATTGCTCCGTTGTCACACACCTCCCATGGTTTCCCCTATATCGCTGTGTTTTCGCGCACCTCTCATACCTTCAGGTACATCGATGTGTGTTTGCGCACCATCCATAGCTTCCCCTATATCACTTTGTTTTCTGGCACCTCTCATAGCTTCCCCTATATCGCTGTGTTTTCGCGCACCTCTCATACCTTCCCCTAGATCGCCGTGTTTTCACGCACCTCGCATACCTTCCCCTATGTCCTGTTTTTGTCCTCCTCTCATACCTTCCCCTGCATCGATGTGTTTTTGCGCACCTTTCATACCTGCCCCTATAACGCGTTTTTCGCAGACCTTTCATAGCTTCCCCTACATCTCTGTGTTTTCGCGCATTTCTGATTTCTTCTCCTATATCTCCGTCTTTTCACGCACCTCGCATAGCTTCCACTATATTGCTGTGTTTTCTTTCACCTCTGATACCTTCCCCTATATAGCTCTGTTTTCGCGTACCTCTCGTAGCTTCCCATATATCGCTGCGTTTTCGCGCACCTCTCACATCTTTCCCTATGTCGCTGTGTTATCGAGCAGCTTTCATAGCTTCCCCTATCCCGCTGTGTTTTCGCATACCTCCCATAGCTTCCCCTATATTGCTGTGTTTTCCCATACCTCCCATAGCTTCCACTATATCGCTATGTTTTCTTTCACCTCTCATAACTTCCCCTTTATTGCTATGTTTTCGCGCACCTCTCATACACTGTCTTACATCGCTGTGTTTTAGCGCACCTCTCTTACCTTCAATGATATCACTGTGTTCTCGCGCATGTCCCATACCATAAGACCATAAGGAGCAGAAGTAGGCCATTCGGCCCATTGAGTCTGCTCCGCCATTTTATCATGAGCTGATCCATTTTCTCCTAATTAGTCCCACTGCCCCGCCTTCTCACCATAACCTTTGATGCCCTGGCTACTCAGATACCTATCAATCTCTGCCTTAAATACACCCAATAACTTGGCCTCCACTGCTGCCCGTGGCAATAAATTCCATAGATTCACCACCCTCTGACTAAAAAAATTTCTTCGCATTTCTGTTCTGAAAGGGCGCCCTTCAATCCTTAAGTCATACCCTCACGTACTAGACTCCCCCATCATGTGAAACAACTTTGCCACATCCACTCTGTCCATGCCTTTTAACATTCGAAATGTTTCTATGAGGTCTTCCCTCATTCTTCTAAACTCCAAAGTATACAGTCCAAGAGCGGACAAACGTTCCTCATATGTTAACCCTCTCATTCCCGGAATCATTCTAGTGAATCTTCTCTGTACCCTCTCCAACGTCAGCACATCCTTTCTTAAATAAGGAGACCAAAACTGCCCACAGTACTCCAAGTGAGCTCTCACCAGCGCCTTATAGAGCCTCAACATCACATCCCTGCTCCTATACTCTATTCCTCTAGAAATGAATGCCAACATTGCATTCACCTTCTTCACTACTGACTCAACCTGGAGGTTAGCTTTAAGGGAATCCCATACGAGCATTCCCAAGTCCCGTTGCATCTCAGAACTTTGAATTCTTTCCCTATTTAAATAATAGTCTGCCCGTTTATTTTTTCTGCCAATGTGCATAACCATACATTTTCCAACATTGTACTTCTTTGCCACTTCTCTGCCCATTCTTCCAATCTACCCAAGTCTCTCTGAAGACTCTCCGCTTCCTCAGCACTACCAGCCCCTCCACCTACCTTCGTATCGTCAGCAAACTTAGCCACAAAGCCATCTATTCCATAACCCAAATCGTTGATGTACAATGTAAAAAGAAGCGGCCCCAACACTGATCCCTGTGGAACACCACTGGTAACCGGCAGCCAACCAGAATAGGATCCCTTTATTCCCACTCTCTGCTTCCTGCCAATCAGCCAAAACTCTATCCACGTATGTAACTTTCCTGTAATTCCATGGGCTCTTATCTTGTTAAGATATATATATCTTCCGCTATATCGCTGTGATTTCGCGCACCTCGCATACCTTCCACTATATCTTTGAGTTTTTGCGCACCTCTCATACCTTCCACTATATCGATGTGTTCGCGCACCTCTCGAAGCTTCCCCTGTATTCATGTGTTCTCGCGCACCTCTTATCCCATCCCCTATAGCGCCGTGTTTTCGCGCACCTCTCATAGATTCCCCTATATCGATGTGTCTTTGCGCACCTCGCAAACCGGCCCCTATGTCGTTGTGTTTTTGTGCACCTCTCATACCTTCCACTATATCGATGTGATTTTGCGCACCTCTCGTAGCTTCCCCTGTATTGATGTGTTTTCGCGCACCTCTCATATCTTCCCCCATATTGCCGTGTTCTGGTACACCTCACCTAGCTTCCTCTACATCGCTGTGCTTTCGCGCACCTCCCATAGATTCCCCAATATGGCTGTGTTTTCGTGCACCTCTTATACCTTCCCCTGTATCGCTGTGCACTCGCACACCTCCCATAGCTTCCCCGACATCGCTGTGATTTCGCACAACTCCCGTGGCTTCCCCTATATCGCTGTGTTTTCGCGCACCTCGCATTCCTTCCTCTATATCGTTGTGTTTTCGCCACCTCTCATACCTCCCCTATATCGCTGTGTTTTCACGCATCTCCCATAACTTCCCATTTTTCCCCGTGTTTTCGCGCACCTCTCATAACTTCCCATATATTGCAATGTTTTCCCGCACCTGTCACTCTTTCCCCAAATCACTGTGTTTTTGCGCACCTCTCATAGCTTCTCCTATATCGCTGTGTTTTCCCGCACCTTCCATGGCTTCCCCAATATCATTGTGTTTTTGCTCACCTCTGATACCTTCCCCTATATTGCCGAGTTTTCGCACACCTCTCACATCTTTCCCTATATCGCTGTGTTATCTAATAGCTTTCATGGCTTCCCATATATTGCTGTGTTTTCGCATACCTCCCACTGCTTCCGCTGTATCGCTGTTTTAGCACACCTCTCATAGCTTGCCATATATGGCGATATTTTCGCACACCTCTCATAACTTCCCTTAGATCGCTGTGTTTTCACGCACCTCCCATAGCGTCCCCTATATCTCTCTGTTGTCGTGCACCTCCCCTGGCATCCCATATATCGCTGTGTTCTCGCGCACCCCTCATACCTTCCCCTACATCTCTGTGTTTTCACGCATTTCTCATAGATTCTCCTATATCTCGGTCTTTTCACGCACCTCCCATAGCTTCCACTATATTGCTGTGTTTTCTTGCCCCTCTCATACCTTCCCCTATATCGTTCTGTTTTCGTGCACCCCCCATAGCTTCCCATCTATCATTGTGTTTTCACGCACCTCTCATACCTTCCACTATATCGCTGTGTTTTCGCGCACCTCTCGTAGCCTCCCCTATATCGGTGTTTTCGCGCACCGCTCACAACTTCGCCTATATCGCTGTGTTTTCATGCACCTCCCATAGGTTTACCTACATCGCTGTGTATTTGCATGCCTATCATACCCTCCCCTCTGTTGCTGTGTTTTCGTGCACCTCTCATAGCTTTCCATATATTGCATTGATTTCACGCACCTCTCATAGCTTCCCCCAAATCGCGGTGTTTTCATGCACCTCTCATACCTTCCCCTATATCGCTGTGTTTTTGCTGACCTTTCACAGCTGTGCCTATATCGCCGTGTTTTCGCGAACCTCCCATAATTTCACATATAGCACTGTGTTTTCACGCACCTCGCATACCTACCCCTATATTGCTGTGTTTTCTCGCACCTCCCATAGCTTCCCCTATATCGCTGTGTTTTCTCTCACCTCTGAAACCTTCCCCTATATCGCTGTGTTGTCGTGCACCTCCCATAACTTCCCCTACATGGCTGTGTTTTCGCGCACCACTTATAGCTTCCCCAATATGGCTGTGTTGTCGCGCACGTCTCATACCTTCCCCTGTATCGCTGTGTTTTTGCACACCTCCCATACCTTCCCTAATATCATTGTGTTTTCGCACACCTCTGATACATTCCCCTATATCGCTGTGTTTTCGTGCACCTCTCACATTTTCCACTATATCGCTGTGTTATCGAGCACCTCTCATACCTTCCCCTGCATCGCTGTGTTTTCGCACACCTCTCATAGCTTGCCATATATGGCGATGTTTTCGCACACCTCTCATAACTTCCCGTAGATCGCTGTGTTTTCGGGCATCTCACATAGCGTCTCCTATATCGCCACGTTTTCGCACACCTCCCATAGCTTCCCCAATATCGCTGTGTTTTCTCACTCCTCTGATACTTTCCACTATATCGCTCTGTTGTCATGCACTTCCCATGGCTTCACAAATATCGCTGTTTTTTCGTGCACTACTCATACCTTCCCCTACATCGCTGTGTTTTCGTGCACCTCTCATAATTTCTACTATAATGCCGTGTTTTCACACACCTCCCATAGCTTCCACTATATTGCTGTGTTTTCTTTCACCTCTCATACCTTCCCCTATATCGCTCTGTTTTCGCGCACCTCTCATCGCTTTCCCCAAATCGCTGTGTTTTTGCGCACCTCCCATAGATTCCCTAATATGGCTGTGTTTTCATACATCTCTTATACCTTCCCCTGTTTCGCTGTGTTTTCGCACACCTCCCATAGCTTCCCCGATACCGCTGTGATTTTGTGCACCTCTCATATCTTACCCTATAGTGCTGTGTTTTTGCGCACCTCCCATACCTTCCCATTATCGCTGTGTTTTCAAGCACCTCCCATAGATTCCCCTATATCGCTGTGTTTTCTCGCAGCTCTCACAGCTTCCCCTATATTGTTGTGTTTTCGCGCACCTTGCATAGCTTCCCCTATATCGTTGTGTTTTCGCGCACCTCTCATACCTTCAAGTATATCGATGTGTGTTTGCGCACCTTCCATAACTTCCTCTATATCTCTGTGTTTTCACGCACTTCTCATACCTTCAAGTATATCGATGTGTGTTTGCGCACCTCTCATACCTTCCACTCTATCGGTGTGTTTTCGCGCACTTCTTATACATTCCCCTATATCGCAGTGTTTTCATACACCTCGCATAGCTTCCCCTTTTTCGCCGTGTTTTTGCACACCTCTCATAGATTCCCATATATTGCGACGTTCTCGGACACCTCTCATCGCTTTCCCCAAATCGCTGTGTTTTTGCGCACCTCCCATAGATTCCCCAATATGGCTGTGTTTTCATGCATCTCTTATACCTTCCCCTGTTTCACTGCGTTTTCGCACACCTCCCATAGCTTCCCCGATACCGCTGTGATTTTGTGCACCTCTCATATCTTACCCTATAGTGCTGTGTTTTTGCGCACCTCCCATACCTTCCCATTATCGCTGTGTTTTCGAGCACCTCCCATAGATTCCCCTATATCGCTGTGTTTTTTCGCAGCTCTCATAGCTTCCCCTATATTGTTGTGTTTTTTTGCACCTCTTATACCTTCCCCTATATCGCTGTGTTTTCGCGCACCTCTCGTAGCTTCCCATATATCGCTGCGTTTTCGCGCACCTCTCAAAGCTTTCCCTATATCGTTATGTTTTCGCGCACCTCCCATAGATTCCCCTATATCGCTGTGTTTTTGTGCACCTCTCATACCGTCCCATATATCGCTCAGATAACGCTCCCCTCTCATAGCTTCCCCTATATCACCGTGTTTTCGTGCACCTCTCATAGCTTACCCTATATCGCTGTGTTTTTGCACACCTCACATGCCTTCCGCTATATCATTGAGGTTTTGCGCACCTGTCATACCTTCCACTATAATGCGTTTCCTCGCAGACCTCTCATAGCTTCCCCTATATCGCTGTGTTTTCGCGCACCTCGCATACCTTACACTATATCGATGTGTTTTCGCGCAATTCTCATACCTCCCCCTATATCGCTGTATTTTCATACACCTCCCATAGCTTCCCTTTTTTCGCCGTGTTTTCGTGCACCTCTTTTAGCTTCCCATATATTGCGATGTTTTCGGATACCTCTCATCGCTTTCCCCAAATCGCTGTGTTTTTGCGCACCTCCCATAGATTCCCCAATATGGCTGTGTTTTCATGCATCTCTTATACCTTCCCCTGCATCGCTGTGTTTTCGCACACCTCCCATAGCTTCCCCGATACCGCTGTGATTTTGTGCACCTCTCATATCTTACCCTATAGTGCTGTGTTTTTGCGCACCTCCCATACCTTCCCATTATTGCTGTGTTTTCGAGCACCTCCCATAGATTCCCCTATATCGCTGTGTTTTCTCGCAGCTCTCATAGCTTCCCCTATATTGTTGTGTTTTCGCGCACCTTGCATAGCTTCCCCAATATCATTGTGTTTTTGCTCACCTCTGATACCTTCCCCTATATTGCCGAGTTTTCGCACACATCTCACATCTTTCCCTATATCGCTGTGTTATCAAACAGCTTTCATGGCTTCCCATATATTGCTGTGTTTTCGCATACCTCCCACTGCTTCTGCCATATTGTTGTTTTCGCACACGTCTCATAGCTTCCCCTATATCGCCGTGTTTTCGCGCACCTCGCACACCTTCCGCTATATCATTATGTTTTTGCGCACCTCTCATACCTTCAACTATATCGATGTGTTCACGCACCTCTCGTAGCTTCCCCTGTATCGATGTGTTTTCGCGAACCTCTCATACCTGCCAATATAACGCGTTTTCTCGCAGATCTCTCATACCTTCCCCTATATCGCTGTGTTTTCGCGCAACTCGCATACCTACCCCTATATCGCTGTGTTTTTGTGCACCTCTCATACCGTCCTATATATCGCTCAGTAACGCTCCCCTCTCATGGCTTCCCCTATGTCGATGTGTTTTCGCGCACCTTGCATACCTTCCTCTATATCGTTGAGTTTTTGCGCACCTCTCATACCTTCCACTCTATCGGTGTGTTTTCACGCACTTCTCATACATTCCCTTATATCGCAGTGTTTTCATACACCTCGCATAGCTTCCCCTTTTCGCCGTTTTTTCGCACACCTCTCATAGCTTCCCCTATATCGCTGTGTTTTTGCGCACCTCACATGCCTTCCGCTATATCATTGAGGTTTTGTGCACCTGTCATACCTGCCACTATAATGCATTTCCTCGCAGACCTCTCATAGCTTCCCCTATATCGCTGTGTTTTCGCGCACCTCGCATACCTTACACTATATCGATGTGTTTTCGCGCAATTCTCATACCTCCCCCTATATCGCAGTGTTTTCATACAGCTCCCATAGCTTCCCTTTTTTCGCCGTGATTTCGCGCACCCCTTTTAGCTTCCCATATATTGCGATGTTTTCGGATACCTCTCATCGCTTTCCCCAAATCGCTGTGTTTTTGCGCACCTCCCATAGATTCCCTAATATGGCTGTGTTTTCATACATCTCTTATACCTTCCCCTGTTTCGCTGTGTTTTCGCACACCTCCCATAGCTTCCCCGATACCGCTGTGATTTTGTGCACCTCTCATATCTTACCCTATAGTGCTGTGTTTTTGCGCACCTCCCATACCTTCCCATTATCGCTGTGTTTTCAAGCACCTCCCATAGATTCCCCTATATCGCTGTGTTTTCTCGCAGCTCTCACAGCTTCCCCTATATTGTTGTGTTTTCGCGCACCTTGCATAGCTTCCCCTATATCGTTGTGTTTTCGCGCACCTCTCATACCTTCAAGTATATCGATGTGTGTTTGCGCACCTTCCATAACTTCCTCTATATCTCTGTGTTTTCACGCACTTCTCATACCTTCAAGTATATCGATGTGTGTTTGCGCACCTCTCATACCTTCCACTCTATCGGTGTGTTTTCGCGCACTTCTTATACATTCCCCTATATCGCAGTGTTTTCATACACCTCGCATAGCTTCCCCTTTTTCGCCGTGTTTTTGCACACCTCTCATAGATTCCCATATATTGCGACGTTCTCGGACACCTCTCATCGCTTTCCCCAAATCGCTGTGTTTTTGCGCACCTCCCATAGATTCCCCAATATGGCTGTGTTTTCATGCATCTCTTATACCTTCCCCTGTTTCACTGCGTTTTCGCACACCTCCCATAGCTTCCCCGATACCGCTGTGATTTTGTGCACCTCTCATATCTTACCCTATAGTGCTGTGTTTTTGCGCACCTCCTATACCTTCCCATTATCGCTGTGTTTTCGAGCACCTCCCATAGATTCCCCTATATCGCTGTGTTTTTTCGCAGCTCTCATAGCTTCCCCTATATTGTTGTGTTTTTTTGCACCTCTTATACCTTCCCCTATATCGCTGTGTTTTCGCGCACCTCTCATAGCTACCCATATATTGTGATGTTTTCCTGCACATCTCATCGCTTTCCCCAAATCACTGTGCTTTTGCGCACCTCTCATAGCTTCTCCTATATCTCTGTGTTTTCCCGCACCTCCCATAGCTTCCTTAGTATCATTGTGTTTTCACACACCTCTGATACCTTCCCCTATATCGTCGCGTTTTCGCGCACCTCTCACATCTTTCCCTATATCGCTGTGTTATCAAACAGCTTTCATGACTTCCCATGTATTGCTGTGTTTTCGCATACCTCCCACTGCTTCCGCTATATCGCTGTTTTAGCACACCTCTCATAGCTTGCCATATATGGCGATATTTTCGTGCACCTCTCATATCTTCCCCTACAGCGCTGTGTTTTACGCACCTCCCATACCTTCCCATTATCATTGTGTTTTCGCGCACCTCCCATATATTTCCCAATATGGCTGTGTTTTCACGCACCACTTATACTTTCCCCTGTATCGCTGTGCTTTCGCGCACCTCCCATAGCTTCCCTGAAATCGCTGTGATTTTGCGCACCTCCCGTAGCTTCCCCTATATCACTGTGTTTTCTCGCACCTGTCATACCTTCCCCTATATCACTGTGTTTTCGCGCACCTTGCACAGCTTCCCCTATATCGTTTTGTTTTCGCGCACCTCTCATACCTTCAAGTATATCGATGTGTGTTTGCGCACCTTCCATATCTTCCCCTATATCGCTGTGTTTTCGCGTACCTCACATACCTACCCCTATGTCGTTTTGTTTTTGTGCACCTCTTATACCATCCTCTATATCGATGTGTTTTTGCGCACCTCTCGTAGCTTCCCTGGTATCGATGTGTTTTCGCACACCTCTCATACCTGCCTCTATTACGCGTGTTTTCGCAGACCTCTCATAGCTTCCCCTGTATCGCTGATTTCTCGCATACCTCCCATAGCTTCCCCTATATCGCTGTGTTTTCGCGCACCTCTCATAGCTTCCCCTAGATCGCTGTGTTTTCATGCACCTCACATAGCTTCCCCTATATCGCTGCATTTTCTCGCACCTCTGCTACCTTCCCCTGTATCTCTCTGTTGTCATGCACCTTCCCTGGCTTCCCATATATCGTTGTCTTTTCGCGCACCACTCATACCTTCCCTTACATCGCTGTGTTTTTGCGCACCTCTCATACTTTCTCCCATAACGCCATGTTTTCACGCACCTACCATAGCTTCCCCCATAACGCCATGTTTTCACGTACCTACCATAGCTTCCCCTATATCGCTGTGTTTTCTCGCACCTCTCATACCTTCCCCTATATCGTTGTGTTTTCGCGCACCTCCCGTAGCTTCCCATTTCTCGCCGTGTTTTTGCGCACCTCTCATAGCTTCCCATATATTGCGATGTTTTCGTGCACCTCTCATCGCTTTCCCCAATTCGCTGTGTTTTTGCGTACCTCTTGTAGCTTCCCCTCTATCGATGTGTTTTCGCGCACCTCTCATAATTTCCCCTATATCGCTATTTTTTCATGCACCTCCCATAGGTTCCCCAACATCGCTGTGTTTTCGCGTGCCTATCATAACCTCTCCTGTGTTGCTGTGTTCTCGTGCACCTGTCATAGCTTTCCATATATTGTATTGATTTCGCGCACCTCTCATAGCTTCCCCCAAATCGCTGTGTTTTCGCGCACCTTTCATCGCTTTCCCCAAATAGCTGTGTTTTTGCGCACCTCTCATATCTTCCCCCATATTGCCATGTTCTGGTGCACCTCACATAGCTTTCCCTACATCGCTGTGTTTTCGCGCACCTCCCATAGATTCCCCAATATGGCTATGTTTTCGTGCACCTCTTATACCTTCCACTGTTTCGCTGTGTTTTCGCACACCTCCCATAGCATCCCGACATCGCTGTAATTTTTTGCACCTTTCATACCTTCCCCTATAGCGCTGTGTTTTTGCGCACCTCTCATAGCTTCCACTGTATCGTTGTGTTTTCGCACACCTCTCAGACCTTCAAGTATATCGATGTGTGTTTGCACACCTTCCATAGCTTCCCCGTATCACTGTGTTTTCGCGCACCTCTCATACCTTCCTCTAGATTGCCGTGTTTTCACGTAACTCGCATACCTTCCCCTATGTCGTTGTGTTTTTGTGCACCTCTCATACCTTCACCTGTATCGATGTGTTTTCACTCACCTTTCATACCTGCCTCTATAACACATTTTTTCGCAAGCCTCTCATAGCTTCCCCTATATCGCTGTGTTTTTGCGCACCTCTGATAGCTTTCCTGAAATTGCTGTGTTTTCGCGCACCTCTCATAATTTCCCCTATATCGCTATTTTTTCATGCACCTCCCATAGGTTCCCCAACATCGCTGTGTTTTCGCGTGCCTATCATAACCTCTCCTGTGTTGCTGTGTTCTCGTGCACCTGTCATAGCTTTCCATATATTGTATTGATTTCGCGCACCTCTCATAGCTTCCCCCAAATCGCTGTGTTTTCGCGCACCTTTCATCGCTTTCCCCAAATAGCTGTGTTTTTGCGCACCTCTCATATCTTCCCCCATATTGCCATGTTCTGGTGCACCTCACATAGCTTTCCCTACATCGCTGTGTTTTCGCGCACCTCCCATAGATTCCCCAATATGGCTATGTTTTCGTCCACCTCTTATACCTTCCACTGTTTCGCTGTGTTTTCGCACACCTCCCATAGCATCCCGACATCGCTGTAATTTTTTGCACCTTTCATACCTTCCCCTATAGCGCTGTGTTTTTGCGCACCTCTCATAGCTTCCACTGTATCGTTGTGTTTTCGCACACCTCTCAGACCTTCAAGTATATCGATGTGTGTTTGCACACCTTCCATAGCTTCCCCGTATCACTGTGTTTTCGCGCACCTCTCATACCTTCCTCTAGATTGCCGTGTTTTCACGTAACTCGCATACCTTCCCCTATGTCGTTGTGTTTTTGTGCACCTCTCATACCTTCACCTGTATCGATGTGTTTTCACTCACCTTTCATACCTGCCTCTATAACACATTTTTTCGCAAGCCTCTCATAGCTTCCCCTATATCGCTGTGTTTTTGCGCACCTCTGATAGCTTTCCTGAAATTGCTGTGTTTTCGCGCACCTCTCATAATTTCCCCTATATCGCTATTTTTTCATGCACCTCCCATAGGTTCCCCAACATCGCTGTGTTTTCGCGTGCCTATCATAACCTCTCCTGTGTTGCTGTGTTCTCGTGCACCTGTCATAGCTTTCCATATATTGTATTGATTTCGCGCACCTCTCATAGCTTCCCCCAAATCGCTGTGTTTTCGCGCACCTTTCATCGCTTTCCCCAAATAGCTGTGTTTTTGCGCACCTCTCATATCTTCCCCCATATTGCCATGTTCTGGTGCACCTCACATAGCTTTCCCTACATCGCTGTGTTTTCGCGCACCTCCCATAGATTCCCCAATATGGCTATGTTTTCGTGCACCTCTTATACCTTCCACTGTTTCGCTGTGTTTTCGCACACCTCCCATAGCATCCCGACATCGCTGTAATTTTTTGCACCTTTCATACCTTCCCCTATAGCGCTGTGTTTTTGCGCACCTCTCATAGCTTCCACTGTATCGTTGTGTTTTCGCACACCTCTCAGACCTTCAAGTATATCGATGTGTGTTTGCACACCTTCCATAGCTTCCCCGTATCACTGTGTTTTCGCGCACCTCTCATACCTTCCTCTAGATTGCCGTGTTTTCACGTAACTCGCATACCTTCCCCTATGTCGTTGTGTTTTTGTGCACCTCTCATACCTTCACCTGTATCGATGTGTTTTCACTCACCTTTCATACCTGCCTCTATAACACATTTTTTCGCAAGCCTCTCATAGCTTCCCCTATATCGCTGTGTTTTTGCGCACCTCTGATAGCTTTCCTGAAATTGCTGTGTTTTTGCGCACCTCTCATAGCTTCCCCTACATCTCTGTGTTTTCATGCACCTCCCATAGCTTCCCCTATATTGCTGTGTTTTCTTGCAACTCTCATACCTTCCCCTATAACTCTCTGTTTTCATGCACCTCCCATAGCTTCCCATATATCGCTGTGTTTCCGCGCACTTCTCATACCTTCCACAATATCACTGCGTTTCCGCGCACGTCTCGTAGGTTCTGCTATATCGATGTGTTTTCCTGCACCTCTCATAACTTCCCCTATATCGCTGTGTTTCCATGCACCTCCCATAGGTTCCCCTACATTGCTGTGTTTTCACGTGCCTATCATACCTTCCCCTATATCATTGTGTTCTCGTGCATCTCTCATAGCTTTCCATATATTGCAATGTTTTCGTGCACCTCTCATAGCTTCCCCCAAATTGCTGTGTTTTCACGCACCTCTCATACATTCTCTTATATCTTCGTCTTTTCACGCACCTCCCATAGCTTCCACTATATTGCTGTGTTTTCTTGCACCTCTCATACCTTCTCCCATATCGCTCTGTTTTCGTGCACCTCCCATAGCTTCCCATATGTCGCTGTGTTTTCATGCACCTCCCACAGGTTCCCCAACATCGCTGTGTTTTCGCGTGCCTATCATAACCTCTCCTGTGTTGCTGTGTTCTCGTGCACCTGTCATAACTTTCCATATATTGTATTGATTTCGCGCACCTCTCATCGCTTTCCCCAAATAGCTGTGTTTTTGCGCACCTCTCATATCTTCCCCCATATTGCCGTGCTCTGGAGCACCTCACAAAGCTTCCCCTACATCGCTGTGTTTTCGCGAACCTCCCATAGATTCCCCAATATGGCTTTTTTTTCGCACACCCCTTATACATTCCCCTGTATCGCTGTGCTTTAGCACACCTCACATAGCTTCCCCTATATCGTTGTGATTTCGCGAACCTCTCATACCTTCAAGTATATCGATGTGTGTTTGCGCACCTTCCATAGCTTCCTCTATATCGCTGTGGTTTCGCGCAACTCGCATATTTACCCCTATATCGTTTTGTTTTTGTGCATCTCTCATACCTTCCATATATCAATGTGTTTTCGCGCAGCACTCGTAGCTTCCCTGATATCGATGTGTTTTCGCACACCTCTCATACCTACCCCTATAACGCGTGTTTTTGCAGACCTCTCATAGCTTCCCCTGTATCGCCGTTTTTTCGCACACCTCCCATAGCTTCCCCTGTATCGCTGTGTTTTCGCGCACCTCTCACATCTTCCCCTATATCGCTGTGTTATCGAGCAGCTTTCATAGCTTCCCCTATATTGCTGTGTTTTTGCGCACCTCAGATAGCGTCCCTACATATTCATGTTTTCGGACACCTCCCATAGTTTCTCCTATATCACCGTCTTTTCTCACTCCTCTGATATCGTCCCCTATATCACTCTGTTGTCGTGCACTTCCCATGGCTTCCCCTATATCACTGTATTTCCATGCACCTCCCATAGGTTCCCCTACATCGCTGTATTTTCACGGGCCTATCATACCTTCCCCTATATCATTGTGTTCTCGTGCACCTCTCATAGCTTTCCATATTTTGCAATGTTTTCGTGCACCTCTCTTAGCTTCCCCCAAATCGCTGTGTTTTTGCGCACCTCACATACCTTCCCCTATGTCGTTGTGTATTTGTGCACCTCTCATACCTTCCCCTATATCGCTGTGATTTCGTGCACCTCTCATAACTTTCCTAAAATGGTTGTGTTTTTGCGCACCTCCCATACCTTCCCTTTTATCGTTGTGTTTTCGTGCAACTCTCATACCTTCCCCTATATTGCTGTGTTTTCGCACATCTCTCATGGCTACCCCAATATTGCCTTGTATTCATGCACATCTCATACCGTCCCTTATATCGCTGTGCTTTCGCGCACCTCCCATACCTTCCTCTAAATCGCTGTGTTTTCGTGCACCTCTCATACCTTCCCCTATATCGCCCTGTTTTCGCACACATCCCATAGCTTCCACTATATTGCCCTGTTTTCGCGCACCTCTCATGCCTTCCCCTATTTCGCTCTGTTTTCACTCGTCTCATAACGTCCCCTATATCGCTGTGTTTTCTTGCACCTCTGATGCATTCCCCTGTATTGCCGTGTTTTTGCGCACCTCTCATACTTTTCCCTATATAGCCGTGTTTTTGCGCATCTCTCATGGCATCCCCGATATCGCCGTGTTTCATGCAGATTTCATACATTCCCCTATATCGCTGTGTTTTCGCGCAGCTCCCATAGCTTCCGCTACATCGCTGTGTTTTCGCGCACCTCTCATGCCTTCACCTATATCGCTGTCTTTTCACACCCTGATATAGCTTCACCTTTCTCGCTGTGTTTTTGCTCACCTCTCATACCTTCCCCTATATCGCTGTGTTTTCACTGCTCTCATAACTTCCCCTATATCACTGTGTTTTCTCGCACCTCTGATGCATTCCCCTGTATTGCGATGTTTTCGCGCACCTCTCATACCTTCCCCAATATCGCCCTGTTTTCGCGCACCTCCCCTACCTTCCCCTATATCGCTGTGCTTTTGTGCACCTCTCATACATTCCCCATATCACCTGTCATAACTTCCACTATATCGCTGTGTTTTTGAACACCTCTCATACCTTACCCTATAATGCTGTGTTTTCGCGCGGCTCTCATGGAATCCCCAATATCGCCATGTATTCATGCACATCTCATACCGTCCCCTATATCGCTGTGTTTTCGCGCACCTCTCATACCTTCCCCTATATCGCTGTGTTTTCACGCACCTCTCTTAACTTCTCCTATATCCCTGTGTTTTCAGGCACCTCTCATGTCTTCCCCAATATCGCCGTGTATTCATGCACATCTCATACCGTCCCCTATATTGCTGTGTTTTCACGCACCTCCCATAGCTTCGCCTACATCGCTGTGTTTTCGCGCACCTCTCATAACTTCCCCTATATCACTGTGTTTTCGGGCACCTCTCATACCTTTCCCTGTATCGCCATTTTTTCGCGCACAGCCCATAGCTTCACCTGGATCGCTGTGTTATTGCTCACCTCTCATAGCTTACCCTATATCGCCGTGTTTTCGCACACCTCACATGTCTTCACCTATATCGTTATGTTTTCGCTCCTATCATTACTTCCCCTATATCGCTGTGTTTTCTCGCACCTCTGATACATTCTCCTGTATTGCCATGTTTTCGCGCACCTCTTATAATTTCCCCTATATCGCTGTGTTCTCGCATACCTCTCATACCTTCCCCTATATCACTGTTTTTTTGCGCATGTCCCATAGCGTCCCCTATATCGCTGTGCTTTTGTGCACCTCTCATACATTCCCCATATCACTGTGCTTTCGCGCACCTCTCATACCTTCCCAAATATCGCCCTGTTTTCGCTCACCTCCCATTCCTTCACCTATATCGCTGTTTTTGTGCACCTCTCATGCATTTCCGTATACCGCTGTGTTTTTGCACACTTCTCATACCTTCCCCAATATCGCTGTGTTTTCACGCACCTCTCATAACTTCTCCTAATTCGCTGTATTTTTGCGCAGTTCTTATAACTTCCCCTATATTGCCGTGTTTTCATGCACATCTCATAACGTCCCCTATATCGCTGTGTATTCGCGCACCTCCCATAGCATCCCTTGTATTGCTGTGACTTCGCGCACCACTCATACCTTCCCCTATATCGCCCTGTTTTCGCGCACCTTCCATACCTTCCACTATATCGCTGTGTTTTCATGCACCTCTCATACCTTCCCCTATATCGCTGTGTTTTCACGCACCTTTCTTAACTTCTCCTATATCGCTGTGTTTTCAGGCACCTCTCATGGCTTCCCCAATATCGCCGTGTATTCATGCACATCTCATACCGTCCCCTATATTGCTGTGTTTTCACGCACCTCCCATAGCTTCGCCTACATCGCTGTGTTTTCGCGCACCTCTCATAACTTCCCCTATATCACTGTGTTTTCGGGCACCTCTCATACCTTTCCCTGTATCACCATTTTTTCGCGCACAGCCCATAGCTTCACCTGGATCGCTGTGTTATTGCTCACCTCTCATAGCTTACCCTATATCGCCGTGTTTTCGCACACCTCACATGTCTTCACCTATATCGTTATGTTTTCGCTCCTATCATTACTTCCCCTATATCGCTGTGTTTTCTCGCACCTCTGATACATTCTCCTGTATTGCCATGTTTTCGCGCACCTCTTATAATTTCCCCTATATCGCTGTGTTCTCGCATACCTCTCATACCTTCCCCTATATCACTGTTTTTTTGCGCATGTCCCATAGCGTCCCCTATATTGCTGTGCTTTTGTGCACCTCTCATACATTCCCCATATCACTGTGCTTTCGCGCACCTCTCATACCTTCCCAAATATCGTCCTGTTTTCGCTCACCTCCCATTCCTTCACCTATATCGCTGTTTTTGTGCACCTCTCATGCATTTCCGTATACTGCTGTGTTTTTGCGCACCTCTCATACTTTTCCCTATATAGCCGTGTTTTTGCGCATCTCTCATGGCATCCCCGATATCGCCGTGTTTCATGCATATTTCATACATTCCCCTATATCGCTGTGCTTTCGCGCAGCTCCCATAGCTTCCGCTACATCGCTGTGTTTTCGCGCACCTCTCATGCCTTCACCTATATCGCTGTCTTTTCACACCCTGATATAGCTTCACCTTTCTCGCTGTGTTTTTGCTCACCTCTCATACCTTCCCCTATATCGCTGTGTTTTCACTGCTCTCATAACTTCCCCTATATCACTGTGTTTTCTCGCACCTCTGATGCATTCCCCTGTATTGCGATGTTTTCGCGCACCTCTCATACCTTCCCCAATATCGCCCTGTTTTCGCGCACCTCCCCTACCTTCCCCTATATCGCTGTGCTTTTGTGCACCTCTCATACATTCCCCATATCACCTGTCATAACTTCCACTATATCGCTGTGTTTTTGAACACCTCTCATACCTTACCCTATAATGCTGTGTTTTCGCGCGGCTCTCATGGAATCCCCAATATCGCCATGTATTCATGCACATCTCATACCGTCCCCTATATCACTGTGTTTTCTCGCACCACTGATGGCTTCCCCGATATCGCCGTGTATTCATGCATATCTCATACCGTCCCCTATATCGCTGTGTTTTCGCGCACCTCTCATACCTTCCCCTATATCGCTGTGTTTTCACGCACCTCTCTTAACTTCTCCTATATCGCTGTGTTTTCAGGCACCTCTCATGTCTTCCCCAATATCGCCGTGTATTCATGCACATCTCATACCGTCCCCTATATTGCTGTGTTTTCACGCACCTCCCATAGCTTCGCCTACATCGCTGTGTTTTCGCGCACCTCTCATAATTTCCCCTATATCACTGTGTTTTCGGGCACCTCTCATACCTTTCCCTGTATCGCCATTTTTTCGCGCACAGCCCATAGCTTCACCTGGATCGCTGTGTTATTGCTCACCTCTCATAGCTTACCCTATATCGCCGTGTTTTCGCACACCTCACATGTCTTCACCTATATCGTTATGTTTTCGCTCCTATCATTACTTCCCCTATATCGCTGTGTTTTCTCGCACCTCTGATACATTCTCCTGTATTGCCATGTTTTCGCGCACCTCTTATAATTTCCCCTATATCGCTGTGTTCTCATATACCTCTCATACCTTCCCCTATATCACTGTTATTTTGCGCATGTCCCATAGCGTCCCCTATATCGCTGTGCTTTTGTGCACCTCTCATACATTCCCCATATCACTGTGCTTTCGCGCACCTCTCATACCTTCCCAAATATCGCCCTGTTTTCGCTCACCTCCCATTCCTTCACCTATATCGCTGTTTTTGTGCACCTCTCATGCATTTCCGTATACCGCTGTGTTTTTGCACACTTCTCATACCTTCCCCAATATCACCGTGTTTTCACGCACCTCTCATACCTTCCCCTATATCGCCGTGTTTTCAATCACATCTCATAACGTCCCCCATATTGCTGTGTATTCGCGCACCTCCCATAGAATCCCCTATTTCGCTGTGCCTTCACGCACATCTCATACCTTCCCCTATATCGTCCTGTTTTCGCACACCTCCCATACCTTGCCTTTTATCGTTGTGTTTTCGTGCACCTCTCATACCTTCCCCTATATTGCTGTGTTTTCGCGCATCTCTCATGGCTTCCCCAATATTGCCTTGTATTCATGCACATCTCATACCGTCCCTTATATCGCTGTGCTTTCGCGCACCTCCCATACCTTCCTCTAAATCGCTGTGTTTTCGTGCACCTCTCATACCTTCCCCTATATCGCCCTGTTTTCACACACATCCCATAGCTTCCACTATATTGCCCTGTTTTCGCGCACCTCTCATGCCTTCCCCTATTTCGCTCTGTTTTCACTCCTCTCATAACGTCCCCTATATCGCTGTGTTTTCTTGTACCTCTGATGCATTCCCCTGTATTGCCGTGTTTTTGCGCACCTCTCATACTTTTCCCTATATAGCCGTGTTTTTGCGCATCTCTCATGGCATCCCCGATATCGCCGTGTTTCATGCATATTTCATACATTCCCCTATATCGCTGTGTTTTCGCGCAGCTCCCATAGCTTCCGCTACATCGCTGTGTTTTCGCGCACCTCTCATGCCTTCACCTATATCGCTGTCTTTTCACACCCTGATATAGCTTCACCTTTCTCGCTGTGTTTTTGCTCACCTCTCATACCTTCCCCTATATCGCTGTGTTTTCACTGCTCTCATAACTTCCCCTATATCACTGTGTTTTCTCGCACCTCTGATGCATTCCCCTGTATTGCGATGTTTTCGCGCACCTCTCATACCTTCCCCAATATCGCCCTGTTTTCGCGCACCTCCCGTACCTTCCCCTATATCGCTGTGTTTTCACGCACCTCTCTTAACTTCTCCTATATCGCTGTGTTTTCAGGCACCTCTCATGGCTTCCCCAATATCGCCGTGTATTCATGCACATCTCATACCGTCCCCTATATTGCTGTGTTTTCACGCACCTCCCATAGCTTCGCCTACATCGCTGTGTTTTCGCGCACCTCTCATAACTTCCCGTATATCACTGTGTTTTCGGGCACCTCTCATACCTTTCCCTGTATCGCCATTTTTTTGCGCACAGCCCATAGCTTCACCTGGATCGCTGTGTTATTGCTCACCTCTCATAGCTTACCCTATATCGCCGTGTTTTCGCACACCTCACATGTCTTCACCTATATCGTTATGTTTTCGCTCCTATCATTACTTCCCCTATATCGCTGTGTTTTCTCGCACCTCTGATACATTCTCCTGTATTGCCATGTTTTCGCGCACCTCTTATAATTTCCCCTATATCGCTGTGTTCTCGCATACCTCTCATACCTTCCCCTATATCACTGTTTTTTTGCGCATGTCCCATAGCGTCCCCTATATCGCTGTGCTTTTGTGCACCTCTCATACATTCCCCATATCACTGAGCTTTCGCGCACCTCTCATACCTTCCCAAATATCGCCCTGTTTTCGCTCACCTCCCATTCCTTCACCTATATCGCTGTTTTTGTGCACCTCTCATGCATTTCCGTATACCGCTGTGTTTTTGCACACCTCTCATACCTTCCCCAATATCACCGTGTTTTCACGCACCTCTCATAACCTCCCCTCTATCTCCCTGTTTTCGCGCTCCTCTCACTCCTTCCCCTATATCACTGTGTTTTCACGCAGCTCTCATACCTTCCCCTATATCGCTGTGTTTTCGCACACCTCTCATGGCTTCCCGACTATCGCCGTGTATTCATGCACATCTCATACCTTCCCCTATATCGCTGTGCTTTCGCGCACCTCCCATAGCTTCGCCTACATCGCTGTTTTTGCGCACCTCTCATACCATCCCCAATATCGATGTATTTTTTGCGCACATCTCATACCTTTCCCTATATTGATGTGTTTTCATGCCAACCTCATAACGTCCCCTATATACCTCTGTATTGCGCACCTCCCATACCATCCCCTATATCACTGTGCCTTCGCGCACCTCTCATGCATTCCCATATATCGCCCTGTTTTGCGCACCTCCCATACCTTCCCCGATATCGCTGTGTTTTTGTGCTCCTCTCATACCTTCCCCTATATTGCTGTTTATTTCATGCACCTCTCTTAACTTATCCTATATCGCTGTGTTTTTGCACACCTCTCATACCTTCCCCTATATCGCTGTGTTTTCAGGCACCTCTCATGGCTTCCCCAATATCGCCGTGTATTCATGCATATCTCATACTGTCCCCTATATCGCTGTGTTTTGGCGCACCTCCCATAGCTTCGCCTACTTCGCTGTTTTCGCGCACATCCCATAGCTTCACCTTGATCGCTGTGTTATTGCTCACCTCTCATAGCTTACCCTATATCGCCGTGTTTTCGCGCATCTCGCATGTCTTCACGTATATCGCTATGTTTTCGCTCCTATCATTACTTCCCCTATATCGCTGTGTTTTCTCGCACCTCTGATACATTCTCCTGTATTGCCATGTTTTCGCGCACCTCTTACAATTTCCCCTATATCGCCGTGTTCTCGCACACCTCTCATACCTTCCCCTGTATCACTGTTTTTTTGCGCATGTCCCATAGCGTCCCCTATATCGCTGTGTTTTCTCGCACCTCTGATAATTTCCCCTGTATCGCCGTGGTTTCGCGCACATCCCATAGATTCCACTATATTGCCCTGTTTTTGCACACCTCTCATGTCTTCCCCTATATCACGGTGTTTTCGCGCACATCTCATAACATCCCTTATATTGCTGTGCCTTCGCGCACCTCTCATAACGTCCCCTATATCGCCCTGTTTTCGCGCACCTCCCATACCTTCCCCAATATCGCTGTGTTTTCGTGCACCTCTCATACCTTCCCTTATATCGCTGTGTTTTCACGCACCTCTCATAACCTCTCCTAATTCGCTGTATTTTTGCGCAGTTCTTATACCTTCCCCTATATTGCCGTGTTTTCATGCACATCTCATAACGTCCCCTATATCGCTGTGTATTCGCGCACCTCCCATAGCATCCCTTGTATTGCTGTGACTTCGCGCACCTCTCATACCTTCCCCTATATCGCCCTGTTTTCGCGCACCTTCCATAGCATCCCCTATATTGCTGTGCCTTCGACACCTCTCATACCTTCCCCTATATTGCTGTGTTTTCGCGCATCTCTCATGGCTTCCCCAATATTGCCTTGTATTCATGCACATCTCATACCGTCCCTTATATCGCTGTGCTTTCGCGCACCTCCCATACCTTCCTCTAAATCGCTGTGTTTTCGTGCACCTCTCATACCTTCCCCTATATCGCCCTGTTTTCACACACATCCCATAGCTTCCACTATATTGCCCTGTTTTCGCGCACCTCTCATGCCTTCCCCTATTTCGCTCTGTTTTCACTCCTCTCATAACGTCCCCTATATCGCTGTGTTTTCTTGCACCTCTGATGCATTCCCCTGTATTGCCGTGTTTTTGCGCACCTCTCATACTTTTCCCTATATAGCCGTGTTTTTGCACATCTCTCATGGCATCCCCGATATCGCCGTGTTTCATGCAGATTTCATACATTCCCCTATATCGCTGTGTTTTCGCGCAGCTCCCATAGCTTCCGCTACATCGCTGTGTTTTCGCGCACCTCTCATGCCTTCACCTATATCGCTGTCTTTTCACACCCTGATATAGCTTCACCTTTCTCGCTGTGTTTTTGCTCACCTCTCATACCTTCCCCTATATCACTGTGTTTTCACTGCTCTCATAACTTCCCCTATATCACTGTGTTTTCTCGCACCTCTGATGCATTCCCCTGTATTGCGATGTTTTCGCGCACCTCTCATACCTTCCCCAATATCGCCCTGTTTTCGCGCACCTCCCCTACCTTCCCCTATATCGCTGTGCTTTTGTGCACCTCTCATACATTCCCCATATCACCTGTCATAACTTCCACTATATCGCTGTGTTTTTGAACACCTCTCATACCTTACCCTATAATGCTGTGTTTTCGCGCGGCTCTAATGGAATCCCCAATATCGCCATGTATTCATGGAAATCTCATACCGTCCCCTATATCACTGTGTTTTCTCGCACCACTGATGGCTTCCCCGATATCGCCGTGTACTCATGCACATCTCATACCGTCCCCTATATCACTGTGTTTTCTCGCACCACTGATGGCTTCCCCGATATCGCCGTGTATTCATGCACATCTCATACCGTCCCCTATATCGCTGTGTTTTCGCGCACCTCTTACAATTTCCCCTATATCGCCGTGTTCTCGCACACCTCTCATACATTCCCCTGTATCACTGTTTTTTTGCGCATGTCCCATAGCGTCCCCTATATCGCTGTGTTTTCTCGCACCTCTGATACTTTCCCCTGTATCGCCGTGGTTTCGAGCACATCCCATAGGTTCCACTATATTGCCCTATTTTTGCGCACCTCTCATGTCTTCCCCTATATCACGGTGTTTTCGCGCACCTCTCATACCTTCCCTTATATCGCTGTGTTTTCACGTACCTCTCATAACTTCTCCTAATTCGCTGTATTTTTGCGCAGTTCTTATAACTTCCCCTATATTGCCGTGTTTTCACGCACATCTCAGAACGTCCCCTATATCGCTGTGTATTCGCGCACCTCCCAATTGTATCCCTTGTATTGCTGTGACTTCACGCACCTCTCATACCTTCCCCTATATCGCCCTGTTTTCGCGCACCTTCCATACCTTCCACTATATCGCTGTGTTTTCATGCACCTCTCATACCTCCCTCTATATCGCTGTGTTTTCACGCACCTCTCATAATTTCTCCTATATCGCCGTATTTTTGCACACCTCTCATGGCTTCCCCAATATCGCCGTGTTTTAATGCACATCTCTTAACGTCCCATATATCGCTGTGTATTCGCACACCTGCCATAGCATCCCCTATATTGCTGAGCCTTCGCGCACCTCTCATACCTTCCCTTATATTGCTGTGTTTTCGCGCATCTCTCATGACTTCCCCAATATTGCCGTGTATTCATGCACATCTTATACCGTCCCTTATATCGCTGTGCTTTCGCGCACCTCCCATAGCTATGCCCACGTCGCTGTGTTTTCGCGCACCCTCTCATACCTTCACCTATATCGCTGTGTTTTCACTCACTTCTCATAACTTCTCATATATCGCCGTGTTTTCGCGGACCTCTCATAATTTCCCCTATATAGCCATGTTCTTGCACACCTCTCATAACTTCCACTATATCACTGTGTTTTCACGCACGTTCCATAGCATCCCCCTGTATCGCTGTGTTTTCGGGCACCTCTCATACCTTTCCCTGTATCGCCATATTTTCGCGCATATCCCATAGCTTCCACTATATAGCCCTGTTTCGAGCACTCTCATGTCTTCCCCTATATCACTGTGTTTTCGAGCACCTCCCATACCTTCCTCTATATCCTGTGTTTTCGTGCACCTCTCATACCTTCCCCTATATTGCTGTGTTTTCGCGCATCTCTCATGGCTTCCCCAATATTGCCTTGTATTCATGCACATCTCATACCGTCCCTTATATCGCTGTGCTTTCGCGCACCTCCCATGCCTTCCTCTAAATCGCTGTGTTTTCGTGCACCTCTCATACCTTCCCCTATATCGCCCTGTTTTCGCACACATCCCATAGCTTCCACTATATTGCCCTGTTTTCGCGCACCTCTCATGCCTTCCCCTATTTCGCTCTGTTTTCACTCCTCTCATAACGTCCCCTATATCGCTGTGTTTTCTTGCACCTCTGATGCATTCCCCTGTATTGCCGTGTTTTTGCGCACCTCTCATACTTTTCCCTATAGAGCCGTGTTTTTGCGCATCTCTCATGGCATCCCCGATATCGCCGTGTTTCATGCATATTTCATGCATTCCCCTATATCGCTGTGTTTTCGCGCAGCTCCCATAGCTTCCGCTACATCGCTGTGTTTTCGCGCACCTCTCATGCCTTCACCTATATCGCTGTCTTTTCACTGCTCTCATAACTTCCCCTATATCACTGTGTTTTCTCGCACCTCTGATGCATTCCCCTGTATTGCGATGTTTTCGCGCACCTCTCATACCTTCCCCAATATCGCCCTGTTTTCGCGCACCTCCCATACCTTCCCCTATATCGCTGTGCTTTTGTGCACCTCTCATACATTCCCCATATCACCTGTCATAACTTCCACTATATCGCTGTGTTTTTGAACACCTCTCATACCTTACCCTATAATGCTGTGTTTTCGCGCGGCTCTCATGGAATCCCCAATATCGCCATGTATTCATGGACATCTCATACCGTCCCCTATATCACTGTGTTTTCTCGCACCACTGATGGCTTCCCCGATATCGCCGTGTATTCATGCACATCTCATACCGTCCCCTATATCGCTGTGTTTTCGCGCACCTCTCATACCTTCCCCTATATCGCTGTGTTTTCACGCACCTCTCTTAACTTCCCGTATATCGCCCTGTTGTTATGCACATCCCATAACGTCCTCTATATCGCTGTGTATTCGCGCACCTCCCATAGCACCCCTTATATCGCTGTGCCTTCGCGCACCTCTCATACCTTCCCAAATATCGCCCTGTTTTCGCGCACCTCCCATTCCTTCACCTATATCGCTGCTTTCGTGCACCTCTCATACCTTCTCCTATATCGCTGCGCCTTCGCGCACCTCTCATGCATTCCCGTACATCGCCCTGTTTTCGCGCACCTCCCATACCTTCTCCGATATCGCTGTATTTTCGTGCACGTCTCCTACGTTCCCCTATATTGCTGTGTTTTCACGCACCTCTCTTAACTTCTCCTATATCGCTGTGTTTTCAGGCACCTCTCATGTCTTCCCCAATACCGCCGTGTATTCATGCACATCTCATACCGTCCCCTATATTGCTGTGTTTTCACGCACCTCCCATAGCTTCGCCTACATCGCTGCTTTTGCGCACATCCCATAGCTTCACCTGGATCGCTGTGTTATTGCTCACCTCTCATAGCTTACCCTATCTCACCGTGTTTTCGCGCACCTCACATGTCTTCACTTATATCGCTATGTTTTCGCTCCTATCATTACTTCCCCTATATCGCTGTGTTTTCTCGCACCTCTGGTACATTCTCCTGTATTGCCATGTTTTTGCGCACCTCTTACAATTTCCCCTATATCGCTGTGTTCTCGCATACCTCTCATACCTTCCCCTATATCACTGTTTTTTTGTGCATGTCCCATAGCGTCCCCTATATCGCTGTGCTTTTGTGCACCTCTCATACATTCCCCATATCACTGTGTTTTCGCGCACCTCTCATACCTTCTCAAATATCGCCCTGTTTTCGCTCACCTCCCATTCCTTCACCTATATCGCTGTTTTTGTGCACCTCTCATGCATTTCCGTATACCGCTGTGTTTTTGCACACCTCTCATACCTTCCCCAATATCACCGTGTTTTCACGCACCTCTCATAACCTCCCCTCTATCGCCCTGTTTTCGCGCTCCTCTCATACCTTCCCCTATATCACTGTGTTTTCACGCAGCTCTCATACCTTCCCCTATATCGCTGTGTTTTCGCACACCTCTCATGGCTTCCCGACTATCGCCGTGTATTCATGCACATCTCATACCTTCCCCTATATCGCCGTGCTTTCGCGCACCTCCCATAGCTTCGCCTACATCGCTGTTTTCGCGCGCCTCTCATACCTACCCCTATATCGATGTATTTTTGCACACATCTCATACCTTTCCCTATATTGATGTGTTTTCATGCCAATCTCATAACGTCCCCTATATACCTCTGTATTTGCGCACCTCCCATACCATCCCCTATATCACTGTGCCTTCGCGCACCTCTCATGCATTCCCATATATCGCCCTTTTTTCGCGCACCTCCCATACCTTCCCCGATATCGCTGTGTTTTTGTGCTCCTCTCATACCTTCCCCTATATTGCTGTGTTTTCAGGCACCTCTCTTAACTTCTCCTATATCGCTGTGTTTTTGCACACCTCTCATACCTTCCCCTATATCGCTGTGTTTTCAGGCACCTCTCATGGCTTCCCCAATATCGCCGTGTATTCATGCACATCTCATACCGTCCCCTATATCGCTGTGTTTTGGCGCACCTCCCATAGCTTCGCCTACATCGCTGTTTTCGCGCACATCCCTTAGCTTCACCTTGATCGCTGTGTTATTGCTCACCTCTCATAGCTTACCCTATATCGCCGTTTTTTCGCGCATCTCGCATGTCTTCACGTATATCGTTATGTTTTCGCTCCTATCATTACTTCCCCTATATCGCTGTGTTTTCTCGCAACTCTGATACATTCTCCTGTATTGCCATATTTTCGCGCACCTCTTACAATTTCCCCTATATCGCCGTGTTCTCAGCACACCTCTCATACCTTCCCCTGTATCACTGTTTTTTTGCGCATGTCCCATAGCGTCCCCTATATCGCTGTGTTTTCTCGCACCTCTGATACTTTCCCCTGTATCGCCGTGGTTTCGCGCACATTCCATAGGTTCCACTATATTGCCCTGTTTTCGCGCACCTCACATGTCTTCTCCTATATCGCTGTGTTTTCGTGCACCTCTCATACCTTCCCTTATCTCGCTGTGTTTTCACGCACCTCTCATAATTTCTCCTATATCGCCGTATTTTTGCGCACCTCTCATGGCTTCCCCAATATCGCCGTGTTTTAATGCACATCTCTTAACGTCCCATATATCGCTGTGTATTCGCGCACCTGCCATAGCATCCCCTATATTGCTGTGCCTTCGCGCACCTCTCATAACTTCCCCTATATCGCCCTGTTTTCGCGCACCTTCCATATCTTCCCCCATAACGCTGTGTTTTCACGCACCTCTCATAACTTCTCCTATATCGCTGTCTTTTCGCGCACATCCCATAGCTTCACCTTTATCGCTGTGTTATTGCTCACCTCTCATAGATTCCCCTATATCGCCATGTTTTTGCTCACCTCTCATAGCTTCCCGTATATCGCCGTGTTTTCGCGCACCTCTCATGTCTTCACCTAGATCGCTATGTTTTCGCTCTTCTCATTAATTCCCCTATATCGCTGTGTTTTCTCGCACATCTGATATATTCTCCTGTATCGCCGTGTTTTCGCGCACCTCTCATAATTTCGCCTATATTGCCGTGTTCTCGCACAACTCTCATACCATCCCCTATATCACTGCGTTTTCGCGCACGTCCCACAGCTTCCACTACATTGCCCTGTTTTCACGCACCTCTCATGTCTTCCCCTGCATCGCTGTGTTTTCTCACACCTCTGATGCATTCCCCTATAACGCCAAGATTTGGCGGACCTCTCCTACTTTCCCCTATATCGCCGTGTTCTCGCGCAGCTCGCATACCTTCCCCTATATCACTGTGTTTTCACGCACGTCCCATGGAGTCCCCGATATTGCTGTGTTTTCGCGCAGCTCTCATACCTTCCCCTATATCGCCCTGTTTTCATGCACATCCCATAGCTCTCACTACATTGCCCTATTTTCGTGCACCTCTCATGTCTCCCCTACATTGCTGTGTTTTTGTTTCTCTCATAACTTCCCCGATATCGCTGTGTTTTCTCGCACCTCTGATGCATTCCCCTGTATCGCCGTGTTTTTGCGCACCTCTCATACTTTCCCCTATATCGCCGTGTTTTCACGCATCTCTCATTTCTTCCCCGATATCTCCGTGTTTTCATGCACATCTCATACCGTCCCCTATATCACTGTGCCTTCGCGCTCCTCTCATACCTTCCCTTATATCGCTGTGTTTTCGTGCACCTCTCATACCTTCACACCTTCCCCTACATCGCTGTGTTTTCACTCACCTCTCATAACTTCTCATATATCGCCGTGTTTTCGGGGACCTCTCATAATTTCCCCTATATAGCCATGTTCTTGCACACCTCTCATACCTTCCACTATATCATTGTGTTTTCACGCACGTCCCATAGCATCCCTGTATCGCTGTGTTTTCGGGCACCTCTCATACCTTTCCCTGTATCGCCATGTGTTCGCGCATATCCCATAGCTTCCACTTATAGCCCTGTTTTCGAGCACTCTCATGTCTTCCCGTATATCGCTGTGTTTTCGTGCACCTCTCATACCTTCCCCTATATCGCCGTGTTTTCAATCACATCTCATAATGTCCCCCATATTGCTGTGTATTCACGCACCTCCCATAGCTTCCCCTATATCGCTGTGCCTTGCGCATCTCTCATAGCTTCCCCTGTATCGCCGTGTTT
Organism: Mobula birostris; assembly: GCF_030028105.1. Lineage (NCBI taxonomy): Eukaryota > Metazoa > Chordata > Chondrichthyes > Myliobatiformes > Myliobatidae > Mobula > Mobula birostris. The sequence goes on along the minus strand of NW_027278700.1, from coordinate 102,470 downwards.
TCAATCACATCTCATGTCTTCACCTAGATCGCTATGCATTCGATCCTCTCAATACTTCCCCTATATCGCTGTGTTTTCTCGCACATCTGATACATTTTGCCGTATCGCCGTGTTTTCGCACACCTGTCATAATTTCCCCTTTATTGCCCTGTTTTCGCGCACCTCTCATGTATTCCACTAATTAGTTGTGTTTTCTGGCACCTCTGATGCATTCCCATGTAACGCCAAGTTTTCACGCACCTCTCATACTTTCCCCTATATCGCCGTATTGACGCGCACCTCTCATACCTCCCCCTATATCGCCATGTTTTTATGCACATCTCATACCGTCTTCTATATCGCTGTGTTTTTGCGCACTTCCCATAGCATCCCCTTTCTCGCTGTGCCTTCGTGAACCTCTCATACCTTCCCCAATATCGCTGTGTTGTCACGCACCTCTCTTAACTTCTCCTATATCGCTGTGTTTTTGCACACCTCTCATAGCTTCCCCTATGTCACTGTGTTTTCAGGCACCTCTCATGGCTTCCCCAATATCGCCGTGTACTCATGCACATCTCATACCGTCCCCTATATCGCTGTGTATTCGCGCACCTCCCATAGCATTCCTTATATTGCTGTGCCTTTGCGCACCTCTCATACCTTCCCCTATATCGCCCTGTTTTTGTGCACCTTCCATACCTCCCCCTATATCGCTGTGTTTTCATGCACGTCTCATAATTTCTCCTTATCGCCGTATTTTTGCGCACCTCTCATGCCTTCCCCAATATCACCGTGTTTTCATGCACATCTCTTAACGTCCCATATATCGCTGTGTATTCGTGCACCTGCCATAGCATCCCCTATATCACTTTGCCTTCGCACACCTCTCATAACTTCCCCTATATCGCCCTGTTTTCGCGCACCTCCCATACCTTCCCCAATATCGCTGTGTTTTCGTGCACCTCTCATACCTTCCCTTATCTCGCTGTGTTTTCACGCACCTCTCATAACTTCTCCTATATCACTGTATTTTTGCGCAGCTCTTATACCTTCCCCTATATTGCCGTCTTTTCATGCACATCTCATAGCGTCCCCTATATCGCTGTGTATTCGCGCACTTCCCATAGCATCCCTTATATTGCTGTGGCTTTGCGCACATCTCATACCTTCCCCTATATCGCCCTGTTTTCGCGCACCTTCCATACCTTCCCCTATATCGCTGTGTTTTTATGCACCTCTCATACCTCCCCCTATATCGCTGTGTTTTCACACACCTCTCATAATTTCTCCTATATCGCCGTATTTTTGCTCACCTCTCATGGCTTCCCCAATATCACCGCATTTTCATGCACATCTCTTAATGTCCCATATATCGCTGTGTATTCGCACAACTGCCATAGCATCCCCTATATCGCTGTGCCTTCGCACACCTCTCATACCTTCCCCTATATCGCCCTGTTTCCCGTGCACCTCCCATGGCTTCGCCTACATGGCTGCGTTTTTGCGCACCTCTCATACCTTCCTCTATATCGCTGTGTTTTTGCGCAACTCTCATTACTTCCCCTATATCGCTCTGTGTTCTCACACTTCTGATACAGTTCCCTGTATCAACGTGTTTTCGCGCACCTCTCATAATTGCACCTATATCGCCGTGTTCTCACACACCTCTCATATCTTCCGCTATATCACTGTGTTTTCGCGCACATCCAATAGCGTCCCCTATATCGCTCTGTTTTCACGCACCTCTCATGTCTTCCCCTATATCACTGTGTTTTCGTGCATCTCCCATACCATCCCCTACATTGCTGTGTTTCGCACACGTATCATACCTTTCCCTATATCGCCCTGTTTTCGAGCAGCTCCCATACCTTCCCCTATATCGCTGTGTCTTCGTGTACCTCTCATACGTCCCCTTATATCGCTGTGTTTTCACGCACCTCTCATAACTTCCCCTGTATTGCTGTACTTTTGCGCACCTCTCATAACTTCCCCTATATTGCCGTGTTTTTATGCACATCTCATAACGTCCCCTATATCGCTGTGTATTCGCGCACCACCCATCGCATCCACTATATTGCTGTGCCTTCGCGCACCTCTCATACCTTCCCCTATATCGCCCTGTTTTCACGCACATCCCATACCTTCCATTATATTGCCCTGTTTTCGCGCACCTCTCATGTCTTCCACTACATCGCTCTGTTTTCTGGCACCTCTGATGCATTCCCCTGTAATACCAAGTTTTCGCGCACCTCTCATGTCTTCCAATACATCGCTGTGTTTTCTGGCACCTCTGATGCATTCCCCTGTAATACCAAGTTTTCGCGCACCTCTCATACTTTCCCCTATATCGCCGTGTTTACGCGCACCTCTCATACCTGCCCCTATATCGCCATGTTTTTATGCACATTTCATACCGTCTCCTATATCGCTGTGTTTTCGCGCACCTCCCATAGCATCCCCTATATCGCTGTGCCTTCGTGCACCTCTCATACCTTCCCCTATATCGCCCTGTTTTCGCGGACCTCCTATACCTTCCCTTATATCACCGCGTTTTCGTGCACCTTTCATACCTTCCCCTATATCGCTGTGTTTTTGTGCACCTCTCATACCTTCCCTAATATCACTGCGTTTTCATGCACATCTCATCACGTCCACTATATCGCTGTGTACTCACGCACCTCCCATAGCACCACCTATATCGCTGTGCCTTGCGAACCTCTCATAGCTTCCCCTATATCGCTGTCTTTTCGCGCACATCCCATAGATTCACCTTTATCGCTGTGTTATTGCTCACCTCTCATAGCTTCCCCTGTATCGCCGTGTTTTTGTTCACCTCTCATGTCTTCACCTAGATCGCTATGTATTCTATCCTCTCAATACTTCCCCTATATTTCTGTGTTTTCGAGCACATCTGATACATTCTCCCGTATCGCCGTGTTTTCGCACACCTCTCATAATTTCCCCTATTTCGCCGTGTTCTCGCACACCTCTCATAACTTTCCCTATGTTTTCCCCTGTGTTTTCGCGCACGTCCCATTGCGTCCCCTATATCGCTCTGTTTTCGCGCACCTCTCATAGCTTCCCCTATATCGCCCTGTTTTCGTGCACATCCCATAGCTTCCACTATATTGCCCTGTTTTCGCACACCTCTCATCTATTCCACTACATCGCTGTGTTTTCTGGCATCTCTGATGCATTCCCCTGTAATGCCAAGTTTTCACGCACCTCTCATACTTTCCCCTATATCGCCGTGTTTACACACACCTCTCATACCTCCCCGTATATCACCATGTTTTTATGCACATCTCATACCATCCCCTATATCGCTGTTTTTTGGCGCACCTCCCATAGTTCACTTACATCGCTGTTTTCGCGCACATCCCATAGCTTCACTGTGATATTGCTCACCTCTCATAGCTTATCCTATATCGCCGTGTTTTCGCGCACCTCGCATGTCTTCACCTATATCGCTATGTTTTCGCTCCTATCATTAATTCCCCTATATCGCTGTGTTTTCTCGCACCTCTGATACATTCTCCTATATTGCCATGTTTTCGTGTACCTCTTACAATTTCCCCTATATCGCAATGTTCTCGCACACCTCTCATACCTTCCCCTATATCACTGTTTTTTTGCGCATGTCCCATAGCGTCCCCTATATCGCTGTGTTTTCTCGCACCTCTGATACATTCCCCTGTATCGCCGTGGTTTCGCGCACATCCCATAGGTTCCACTATATTGCCCTGTTTTTGTGCACCTCTCATGTCTTCCCCTATATCACGGTGTTTTCGCGCACCTCTCATAGCATCCCCTATATCGCTGTGCCTTCGCGCACCTCTCATAACTTCCTTACATCGCCCTGTTTTCGCGCACCTCCCATACCATCCCCAGTATCACTGTGTTTTCATGCACCTCTCATACCTCCGCCTATATCGCTGTGTTTTCACACACCTTTCATAACTTCTCCTATATCGCTGTGTTTTTGTGCACCTCTCATATCTTCCCCAATATATCTGCATTTTCATGCACATCTCATCACGTCCCCTATATCGCTGTGTTTTTCTGCACATCTCATACCTTCCCTTATATCGTTATGTTTTCACGCACCTCTCATAAATTCTCATATATCGCTGTATTTTTAGGCAGTTCTTATACCTTCCCCTATATTGCCATGTTTTCATGCACATCTCATAACGTCCCCTATATCGCTGTGTATTCGCGCACCTCCCATAACATCCCTTATATTGCTGTGCCTTCGCGCACATCTCATACCTTCCCCTATGTCGCCCTGTTTTCGCACACCTCCCATACCGTCCCCTATATCGCTGTATTTTCGCACACCTCTCATGGCTTCCCCAGTATCGCCGTTTTTTCATGCACATCTCTTAACGTCCCATATATCGCTGTGTATTCGCGCACCTGCCATAGCATCCCGTATATCGCTGTGCCTTAGCGCACCTCTCATACCTTCCCCTATGTCGTCCTGCTTTCGCACACCTCACAAAGCATCCCCTATATCGCTGTGCCTTCGCGCACCACTCATACCTTCCCCTATATCGCCCTGTTTTTGCGCACATCCCATAACTTCACCTTTATCACTGTGTTATTGCTTACCTCTCATAGCTTCCCCTATATCGCCGTGTTTTCGCGCACCTCTCATGTCTTCACCTATATCGCTGTGTTTCTGCACCTCTCATTACTTCCCCTATATCACTCTGTGTTCTCGCACTTCTGATACAGTTCCCTGTATCAACGTGTTTTCGCGCACCTCTCATAATTTCACCTATATCGCCCTGTTCTCGCACACCTCTCATATCTTCCCCTATATCACTGTTTTTTTGCGCATGTCCCATAGCGTCCCCTATATCGCTGTGTTTTCTCGCCCCTCTGATACATTCCCCTGTATCGTCGTGGTTTTGCGCACATCCCATAGGTTCCAGTATATTGCCCTGTTTTTGCGCACCTCTCATGTCTTCCCCTATATCACGGTGCTTTCGTGCCCCTCTCATAGCATCCCCTATATCGCTGTGCCTTTGCACACCTCTCATAACTTCCCCTATATCGCCCTGTTTTCGCTCACCTCCCATACCTTCCCCAATATCGCTGTGTTTTCGTGCACCTCTCATACCTTCCCTTATCTCGCTGTGTTTTCACGCACCTCTCATAACTTCTCCTATATCACTGTATTTTTGTGCAGTTCTTATACCTTCCCCTATATTGCCGTCTTTTCATGCACATCTCATAGCGTCCCCTATACCACTGTGTATTCGCGCACTTCCCATAGCATCCCTTATATTGCTGTGCCTTCGCGCACCTCTCATACCTCCCCCTATATCGCCGTGTTTTCACGCACCTCTCATAATTTCTCCTATATCGCCGTATTTTTGCTCACCTCTCATGGCTTCCCCAATATCGCCGCATTTTCATGCACATCTCTTAACGTCCCATATATCGCTGTGTATTCGCGCAACTGCCATACCATCCCCTATATCGCTGCGCCTTCGCGCACCTCGCATACCTTCCCCTATATCGCCCTGTTTCCCGTGCATCTCCCATGGTTTCGCCTACATCGCTGCGTTTTTGCGCACCTCTCATACCTTCCCCTATATCGCTGTGTTTTCGCGCAACTCTCATTACTTCCCCTATATCGCTCTGTGTTCTCGCACTTCTGATACAGTTCCCTGTAACACCAAGTTTTCGTGCACCTCTCATACTTTCCCCTATATCGCCGTGTTTACGCGCACCTCTCATACCTGCCCCTATATCGCCATGTTTTTATGCACATCTCATACCGTCTCCTATATCACTGTGTTTTTGCGCACCTCCCATAGCATCCCCTATATCGCTGTGCCTTCGTGCACCTCTCATACCTTCCTCTATATCGCCCTGTTTTCGCGCACCTCCTATACCTTCCCTTATATCACTACGTTTTCGTGCACCTCTCATACCTTCCCTTATATCGTTATGTTTTCACACACCTCTCATAAATTCTCCTATATCGCTGTATTTTTGCGCAGTTCTTATACCTTCCCCTATATTGCCGTGTTTTCATCCACATCTCATAACGTCCCCTGTATCGCTGTGTATTCGCGCACCTCCCATAGCATCCCTTATATTGCTGTGCCTTCGCGCACATCTCATACCTTCCCGTATGTCGCCCTGCTTTCGCACACCTCCCATACCGTCCCCTATATCGCTGTATTTTCTCACACCTCTCATGGCTTCCCCAATATCACTATGTTTTCACGCAGCTCTCATACCTTCCCCTATATCGATGTATTTTTGCGCACATCTCATACCTTCCCCTATATCGCTGTGCTTTCGCGCACCTCCCATAGCTTCGCCTACATCGCTGTTTTCGCGCACATCCCTTAGCTTCACCTTGATCGCTGTGTTATTGCTCACCTCTCATAGCTTACCCTATATCGCCGTGTTTTCACGCACCTCGCATGTCTTCACCTATATCGCTATGTTTTCGCTCCTATCATTACTTCCCCTGTTTCGCTGTGTTTTCTTGCACCTCTGATGCATTCTCCTGTATTGCCATGTTTTCGCGCACCTCTTACAATTTCCCCTATATCGTCGTGTTCTCGCACACCTCTCATACCTTCCCTTAGATGACTGTTGTTTTGCGCATGTCCCATAGCGTCCCCTATATCGCTGTGTTTTCTGGCACCTCTGATACATTCCCCTGTATCACCGTGGTTTCGCGCACATCCCAAAGGTTCCACTATATTGCCCTGTTTCTGCGCAGCTCTCATGTCTTCCTCTCTATCGCTGTGCCTTCGCGCACCTCTCATAAATTCCCCTATATCGCCCTGTTTTCGCGCACCTCCCATACCTTCCCCAATATCGCTGTGTTTTCGTGCACCTCTCATACCTTCCCTCATGTCGTTATGTTTTCACGCACCTCTCATAAATTCTCCTATATCGCTGTATTTTTGCGCAGTTCTTATACCTTCCCCTATATTGCCATGTTTTCATGCACATCTCATAACGTCCCCTATATCGCTGTGTATTCGCGCACCTCCCATAACATCCCTTATATTACTGTGCCTTCGCGCACATCTCATACCTTCCCCTATGTCGCCCTGTTTTCGCACACCTCCCATACCGTCCCCTATATCGCTGTATTTTCGCACACCTCTCATGGCTTCCCCAATATCGCTGTGTTTTCATGCACATCTCATAACGTCCCCTATATCGCTGTGTATTCGCGCACCTCCCATAGCATCCCTTATATTGCTGTGCCTTCGCGCACCTCTCATACCTTCCCCTATATCGCCCTGTTTTCGCGCACCTTCCATACTTTCCCCTATATCGCTGTGTTTTCGCACACCTCTCATAACTTCTCCTATACCGCTGTGTTTTTCTGCACCTCTCATACCTTCCCTAATATCGCTGCGTTTTCATGCACATCTTATCACGTCCACTATATCGCTGTGTATTCACGCACCTCCCATAGCATCCCCTATACCGCTGTGCCTTGCGAACCTGTCATAGCTTCCCCTATATCGCTGTCTTTTCGCGCACATCCCATAGCATCCCCTATATCGCTGTGCCTTCGCGCACCTCTCATACCTTCCCCTATATCGCCCTGTTTTCGCGCACCTTCCATACTTTCCCCTATATCGCTGTGTTTTCGCACACCTCTCATAACTTCTCCTATACCGCTGTGTTTTTCTGCACCTCTCATACCTTCCCTAATATCGCTGCGTTTTCATGCACATCTTATCACGTCCACTATATCGCTGTGTATTCACGCACCTCCCATAGCATCCCCTATACCGCTGTGCCTTGCGAACCTGTCATAGCTTCCCCTATATCGCTGTCTTTTCGCGCACATCCCATAGCATCCCCTATATCGCTGTGCCTTCGTGCACCTCTCATACCTTCCCCTATATCGCCCTGTTTTCGCGGACCTCCTATACCTTCCCTTATATCACTGCGTTTTCGTGCTCCTTTCATACCTTCCCCTATATGGCTGTATTTTTGTGCACCTCTGATACCTTCACTAATATCACTGCGTTTTCATGCACATCTCATCACGTCCACTATATCGCTGTGTATTCACGCACCTCCCATTGCATCCCCTATACCGCTGTGCCTTGCGAACCTCTCATAGCTTCCCCTATATCGCTGTCTTTTCGCACACATCCCATAGATTCACCTTTATCGCTGTGTTATTGCTCACCTCTCATAGCTTCCCCTGTATCGCCGTGTTTTTGTTCACCTCTCATGTCTTCACCTAGATCGCTATGTATTCGATCCTCTCAATACTTCCCCTATATCTCTGTGTTTTCGAGCACATCTGATACATTCTCCCGTATCGCCGTGTTTTCGCACACCTCTCATAATTTCCACTATTTCGCCATGTTTTCGCGCACCTTCCATACCTCCCCCTATATCGCTGTGTGTTCACGCACCACTCATAATTTCTCCTTATCGCCGTATTTTTGCGCAGTTCTTATACCTTCCCCTATATTGCCGTGTTTTCATCCACATCTCATACTTTCCCCTATATCGCTGTGTTTTCGCCCACCTCTCATAACTTCTCCTATACCGCTGTGTTTTTGTGCACCTCTCATACCTTCCCTAATATCACTGCGTTTTCATGCACATCTTATCACGTCCACTATATCGCTGTGTATTCACGCACCTCCCATAGCATCCCCTATACCACTGTGCCTTGCGAACCTGTCATAGCTTCCCCTATATCGCTGTCTTTTCGCGCACATCCCATAGCATCCCCTATATCGCTGTGCCTTCGTGCACCTCTCATACCTTCCCCTATATCGCCCTGTTTTCGCGGACCTCCTATACCTTCCCTTATATCACTGCGTTTTCGTGCTCCTTTCATACCTTCCCCTATATCGCTGTGTTTTTGTGCACCTCTCATACCTTCCCCTATATAGATGTATTTTTGCGCACATCTAATACCTTCCCCTATATCGCTGTGTTTTCGCGCAACTCTCATTACTTCCCCTATATCGCTCTGTGTTCTCGCACTTCTGATACAGTTCCCTGTATCAACGTGTTTTCGCGCACCTCTCATAATTGCACCTATATCGCCGTGTTCTCACACACCTCTCATATCTTCCGCTATATCACTGTGTTTTCGTGCATCTCCCATACCAGCCCCTACATTGCTGTGTTTCGCACACGTATCATACCTTTCCCTATATCGCCCTGTTTTCGAGCAGCTCCCATACCGTCCCCTATATCACTGTATTTTCGCACACCTCTCATGGCTTCCCCAATATCACCGTGTTTTCATGCACATCTCATAAAGTCTCCTATATCTCTGCGTATTCACGCACCTCCCATAGCATCCCCTACATCGCTGTGTTTTTGTGCACCTCTCATACTTTCCCCTATATCGCCCTGTTTTTGCGCACATCCCATAACTTCACCTTTATCACTGTGTAATTGCTTACCTCTCATCGCTTCCCCTATATCGCCGTGTTTTCGCGCACCTCTCATTTCTTCACCTATATCGCTGTGTCCGCTCCTCTCATTACTTCCCCTATATCACTCTGTGTTCTCGCACTTCTGATACAGTTCCCTGTATTAACGTGTTTTCGCGCACCTCTCATAATTTCACCAATATCACCCTGTTTTCGCACACCTCTCATATCTTCCCCTATATCACTGTTTTTTTGCGCATGTCCCATAGCGTCCCCTATATCGCTTTGTTTTCTCGCCCTTCTGATACATTCCCCTGTATCGTCGTGGTTTCGCGCACATCCCATAGGTTCCAGTATATTGCCCTGTTTTTGCGCACCTCTCATGTCTTCCCCTATATCACGGTGCCTTCGCACACCTCTCATAACTTCCCCTATATCGCCCTGTTTTCGCGCACCTCCCATACCTTCCCCAATATCGCTGTGTTTTCGTGCACCTCTCATACCTTCCCTTATCTCGCTGTGTTTTCACGCACCTCTCATAAATTCTCCTATATCACTGTATTTTTGTGCAGCTCTTATACCTTCCCCTATATTGCCGTCTTTTCATGCACATCTCATAGCGTCCCCTATATCGCTGTGTATTCGCGCACTTCCCATAGCATCCCTTATATTGCTGTGCCTTCGCGCACACCTCATACCTTCCCCTATATCGCCCTGTTTTCGCGCACCTTCCATACCTTCCCCTATATCGCTGTGTTTTCACGCACCTCTCATGATTTCTCCTATATCGTCGTATTTTTGCTCACCTCTCATGGTTTCCCCAATATCGCCGCATTTTCATGCACATCTCTTAACGTCCCATATATCGCTGTGTATTCGCGCAACTGCCATAGAATCCCCTATATCGCTGCACCTACGCGCAGCTCTCATACATTCCCCTATATCACCCTGTTTACCATGCACCACCCATGGCTTCGCCTACATCACTGCATTTTTGCGCACCTCTCATATCTTCCCCTATATCGCCGTGTTTTCGCGCAACTCTCATTTCTTCACCTATATCGCTGTGTTACCGCTCCTCTCATTACTTCCCCTACATCGCTCTGTGTTCTCGCACTTCTGATACAGTTCCCTGTATCAACGTGTTTTCACGCACCTCTCATAATTTCACCTATATCGCCATGATCTCGCACACCTCTCATATCTTCCCCTATATCACTGTGTTTTCGCCCACATCCAATAGCGTCCCCTATATCGCTCAGTTTTCACGCACCTCTCATGTCTTCCCCTATATCACTGTGTTTTCGTGCATCTCCCATACCATCCCCTATATTGCTGTGTTTCGCACACGTATCATACATTTCCCTGTATCGCCCTGTTTTCGAGAAGCTCCCATACCTTCCCCTATATCGCTGTGTCTTCGTGTACCTCTCATACCTCCCCCTATATCGTTGTGTTTTCACACACCTCTCATAACTTCCCCTATATCACTGTGTTTTCGCGCACGTCCAATAACGTTCCCTAAATCGCTGTGTTTTCAGGCACCTCTCATGTCTTCCCCTATATCACTGTGTTTTCGTGCACCTCCCATAGCATCCTCTATATTGCTGTGCATTCGCACAACTCTCATACGTTCCCCTATATCGCCCTGCTTTCGAGCACCTCCCATACCTTCTCCTATATCGCTGTGTTTATGTGCACCCCTCATAGCTCCCCCTATATCGCTGCATTTTCACGCACCTGTCATAAATTCTCCTATATTGCTGTATTTTTGCGCACCTCTCATACCTTCCCCTATATCGCCCTGTTTTCGCGCACCTCCGATTCCTTCCCCTATATCGCTGTGTTTTCATGCACCTGTTATACCTTCCCCTATATCGCTGTGTTTTCACACACTTCTCATAACTTCTCCTATATCGCTGTGTTTTCATGCACCTTTCATACCTTCCCTTATATCGCTGTGTTTTCACACATCTCTCATACCTTCTCCTATATCACTGTGTTTTTGTGCACCTCTCATACCTTCCCTAATATCGCTGAGTTTTCATGCACATCTCATCACGGCCCCTATATCGCTGTGTATTCACGCTCCTCCCATAGCATCCCCTATATCACTGTGCCTTGCTCACCTCTCATACCTTCCCCTATATCGCTGTCTTTTCGCGCACAACCCATAGATTCACCTCTATCGCTGTCTTATTTCTCACCTCTCATAGGTTCCCCTATATTGCCGTGTTTTTGCTCACTTCTCATGTCTTCTCCTAGATCGCTATGTTTTCGCTCGTCTCAATAATTCCCCTATATCGCTGTGTTTTCTCGCACAATTGATACATTCTCCCGTATCGCCGTGTTTTTGCACACCTCTCATAATTTCTCCAAAATCGCGGTGTTCATGCACGCATCTCATACCTTCCCATATATCACTGTGTTTTCGCGCACGTCCCATAACGTCCCCTATATTGCTGTGATTTTGCGCAACTCTCATACCTTCCCCTATATCACCCTGTTTTCGCGCACATCCCATACCTTCCACTATATTGCCCTGTTTTCGCGCACCTCTCATGGCTTCCACTACATCGCTGTGTTTTCTGGCACCTCTGATGCATTCCCCTGTAACGCCAAGTTTTCGCGCACCTCTCATACTTTCCCCTATATCGCCGTGTTTACGCGCACCTCTCATACCTCCCCCTATATCGCCATGTTTTTATGCACATCTCATACCGTCTCCTATATCGCTGTGTTTTCGCGCACCTCCCATAGCATCCCCTATATCACTGTGTTTTCGTGCACCTGTCATACCTTCCCCTCTATCGCTGTGTTTTCACACACTTCTCATAACTTCTCCTATATCGCTGTGTTTTCGTGTACCTTTCATACCTACCCTTATATCGCTGTGTTTTCACACACCTCTCATAACTTCTCCTATATCGCTGTGTTTTTGTGCACATCTCATACCTTCCCTAATATCGCTGAGTTTTCATGCACATCTCATCACGTCCCCTATATCGCTGTGTATTCGCCCTCCTCCCATAGCATCCCCTATATCGCTGTGCATTGCGCACCTCTCATACCTTCCCCTATATCGCCCTGTTTTTGCGCACATCCCATACCTTCCACTTTATTGCCCTGTTTTCGCGCACCTCTCATGTCTTCCACTACATCGCTGTGTTTTCTGGCACCTCTGATGCGTTCCCCTGTAACGCCAAGTTTTCGCGCACCTCTCATATTTTCCCCTATATCGCCGTGTTTACGCGCACCTCTCATACCTCCCCCAATATCGCCATGATTTTATGCACATCTCATACCGTCACCTATATCGCTGTGTTTTCGCGCACCTCCCATAGCATGCCCTATATCGCTGTGCCGTCGTGCACCTCTCATACCTTCCCTTATATCGCCCAGTTTTCACGCACCTCCTATGCATTCCCCTCTATCACTGTGTTTTCACACACTTTTCATAACTTCTCCTATATCGCTGTGTTTTTGTGCACCTCTCATACCTTCTCTAATAACACTGCGTTTTCATGCACATCTCATCACGTCCGCTATATCGCTGTGTATTCATGCACCTCCCATAGCATCCCCTATATCGGTGCCTTGCGCACCTCTCATAGCTTCCACTATATCTCTGTCTTTTCGCTCACATCCCATAGATTCACCTTTATCGCTGTGTTATTGCTCACCTCTCATAGCTTCCCCTGTATCGCTGTGTTTTTGCTCACCTCTCATAACTTCCCCTATATCGCCGTGTTTTCGCGCACCTCTCATGTCTTCACATAGATCGCTATGTTTTCGCTCCTCCCAATACTTCCCCTTTATCGCTGTGTTTTCTCGCACATCTGATACATTCTCCCGTATTGCTGTGTTTTCGCACACCTCTCATACCTTACCCTATATCGCCCTGTCTTCGTGCACATCGCATAGCTTCCACTATATTGCCCTGTTTTCGCGCACCTCTCATGTATTCCACTACATCGCTGTGTTTTCTGGCACCTCTGATGCATTCCCCTGTAACGCCAAGTTTTCGCACACCTCTCATACTTTCCCCTATCTCGCCGTGTTCTCGCACAACTGTCATACCTTCCCCTATATCGCCATGTTTTTATGCGCATCTCATACCGTCTCCTATATCGCTGTGCCTTCGTGCACCTCTCATACCTTCCCCTATATCACTGTGTTTTCGCGCACGTCCCATGGTGCCCTCTATATCGCTGTGCTTTAACGCACCTCTCATACCTTCCCCTACATCGCCCTGTTTTAGCGCACATCCCATAGCTTCCACTATATAGACCTGTTTTTGCACACCTCTCATGTCTTCACCTACATCGCTGTGTTTTCTCGCACATCTGATGCATTCCCCTGTAACGCCAAGTTTTCTCGCACCTCTCATACTTTCCCCTATATCACCGTGTTTTCGCGCAAATCTCATAGCTTCCCGTATATCGCCGTGTTTTCATACACATCTCATACAGTCCCCTATATCACTGTGTTTTCACGCACCTCCCATAGCATCCCCTATATCGCTGTGCCTTCGCGCACCTCTCATAACTTCCTTACATCGCCCTGTTTTCGCGCACCTCCCATACCTTCCCCAGTATCACTGTGTTTTCATGCACCTCTCATACCTCCGCCTATATCGCTGTGTTTTCACACACCTTTCATAACTTCTCCTATATCGCTGTGTTTTTGTGCACCTCTCATATCTTCCCCAATATATCTGCATTTTCATGCACATCTCATCACGTCCCCTATATCGCTGTGTTTTTCTGCACCTCTCATACCTTCCCTTATATCGTTATGTTTTCACGCACCTCTCATAAATTCTCATATATCGCTGTATTTTTAGGCAGTTCTTATACCTTCCCCTATATTGCCATGTTTTCATGCACATCTCATAACGTCCCCTATATCGCTGTGTATTCGCGCACCTCCCATAACATCCCTTATATTGCTGTGCCTTCGCGCACATCTCATACCTTCCCCTATGTCGCCCTGTTTTCGCACACCTCCCATACCGTCCCCTATATCGCTGTATTTTCGCACACCTCTCATGGCTTCCCCAGTATCGCCGTTTTTTCATGCACATCTCTTAACGTCCCATATATCGCTGTGTATTCGCGCACCTCTCATACCTTCCCCTATATCGCCCTGTTTTTGCGCACATCCCATAACTTCACCTTTATCACTGTGTTATTGCTTACCTCTCATAGCTTCCCCTATATCGCCGTGTTTTCGCGCACCTCTCATGTCTTCACCTATATCGCTGTGTTTCTGCACCTCTCATTACTTCCCCTATATCACTCTGTGTTCTCGCACTTCTGATACAGTTCCCTGTATCAACGTGTTTTCGCGCACCTCTCATAATTTCACCTATATCGCCCTGTTCTCGCACACCTCTCATATCTTCCCCTATATCACTGTTTTTTTGCGCATGTCCCATAGCGTCCCCTATATCGCTGTGTTTTCTCGCCCCTCTGATACATTCCCCTGTATCGTCGTGGTTTTGCGCACATCCCATAGGTTCCAGTATATTGCCCTGTTTTTGCGCACCTCTCATGTCTTCCCCTATATCACGGTGCTTTCGTGCCCCTCTCATAGCATCCCCTATATCGCTGTGCCTTTGCACACCTCTCATAACTTCCCCTATATCGCCCTGTTTTCGCTCACCTCCCATACCTTCCCCAATATCGCTGTGTTTTCGTGCACCTCTCATACCTTCCCTTATCTCGCTGTGTTTTCACGCACCTCTCATAACTTCTCCTATATCACTGTATTTTTGTGCAGTTCTTATACCTTCCCCTATATTGCCGTCTTTTCATGCACATCTCATAGCGTCCCCTATACCACTGTGTATTCGCGCACTTCCCATAGCATCCCTTATATTGCTGTGCCTTCGCGCACCTCTCATACCTCCCCCTATATCGCCGTGTTTTCACGCACCTCTCATAATTTCTCCTATATCGCCGTATTTTTGCTCACCTCTCATGGCTTCCCCAATATCGCCGCATTTTCATGCACATCTCTTAACGTCCCATATATCGCTGTGTATTCGCGCAACTGCCATACCATCCCCTATATCGCTGCGCCTTCGCGCACCTCGCATACCTTCCCCTATATCGCCCTGTTTCCCGTGCATCTCCCATGGCTTCGCCTACATCGCTGCGTTTTTGCGCACCTCTCATACCTTCCCCTATATCGCTGTGTTTTCGCGCAACTCTCATTACTTCCCCTATATCGCTCTGTGTTCTCGCACTTCTGATACAGTTCCCTGTAACACCAAGTTTTCGTGCACCTCTCATACTTTCCCCTATATCGCCGTGTTTACGCGCACCTCTCATACCTGCCCCTATATCGCCATGTTTTTATGCACATCTCATACCGTCTCCTATATCACTGTGTTTTTGCGCACCTCCCATAGCATCCCCTATATCGCTGTGCCTTCGTGCACCTCTCATACCTTCCTCTATATCGCCCTGTTTTCGCGCACCTCCTATACCTTCCCTTATATCACTACGTTTTCGTGCACCTCTCATACCTTCCCTTATATCGTTATGTTTTCACACACCTCTCATAAATTCTCCTATATCGCTGTATTTTTGCGCAGTTCTTATACCTTCCCCTATATTGCCGTGTTTTCATCCACATCTCATAACGTCCCCTGTATCGCTGTGTATTCGCGCACCTCCCATAGCATCCCTTATATTGCTGTGCCTTCGCGCACATCTCATACCTTCCCGTATGTCGCCCTGCTTTCGCACACCTCCCATACCGTCCCCTATATCGCTGTATTTTCTCACACCTCTCATGGCTTCCCCAATATCACTATGTTTTCACGCAGCTCTCATACCTTCCCCTATATCGATGTATTTTTGCGCACATCTCATACCTTCCCCTATATCGCTGTGCTTTCGCGCACCTCCCATAGCTTCGCCTACATCGCTGTTTTCGCGCACATCCCTTAGCTTCACCTTGATCGCTGTGTTATTGCTCACCTCTCATAGCTTACCCTATATCGCCGTGTTTTCACGCACCTCGCATGTCTTCACCTATATCGCTATGTTTTCGCTCCTATCATTACTTCCCCTGTTTCGCTGTGTTTTCTTGCACCTCTGATGCATTCTCCTGTATTGCCATGTTTTCGCGCACCTCTTACAATTTCCCCTATATCGTCGTGTTCTCGCACACCTCTCATACCTTCCCTTAGATGACTGTTGTTTTGCGCATGTCCCATAGCGTCCCCTATATCGCTGTGTTTTCTGGCACCTCTGATACATTCCCCTGTATCACCGTGGTTTCGCGCACATCCCAAAGGTTCCACTATATTGCCCTGTTTCTGCGCAGCTCTCATGTCTTCCTCTCTATCGCTGTGCCTTCGCGCACCTCTCATAAATTCCCCTATATCGCCCTGTTTTCGCGCACCTCCCATACCTTCCCCAATATCGCTGTGTTTTCGTGCACCTCTCATACCTTCCCTCATGTCGTTATGTTTTCACGCACCTCTCATAAATTCTCCTATATCGCTGTATTTTTGCGCAGTTCTTATACCTTCCCCTATATTGCCATGTTTTCATGCACATCTCATAACGTCCCCTATATCGCTGTGTATTCGCGCACCTCCCATAACATCCCTTATATTACTGTGCCTTCGCGCACATCTCATACCTTCCCCTATGTCGCCCTGTTTTCGCACACCTCCCATACCGTCCCCTATATCGCTGTATTTTCGCACACCTCTCATGGCTTCCCCAATATCGCTGTGTTTTCATGCACATCTCATAACGTCCCCTATATCGCTGTGTATTCGCGCACCTCCCATAGCATCCCTTATATTGCTGTGCCTTCGCGCACCTCTCATACCTTCCCCTATATCGCCCTGTTTTCGCGCACCTTCCATACTTTCCCCTATATCGCTGTGTTTTCGCACACCTCTCATAACTTCTCCTATACCGCTGTGTTTTTCTGCACCTCTCATACCTTCCCTAATATCGCTGCGTTTTCATGCACATCTTATCACGTCCACTATATCGCTGTGTATTCACGCACCTCCCATAGCATCCCCTATACCGCTGTGCCTTGCGAACCTGTCATAGCTTCCCCTATATCGCTGTCTTTTCGCGCACATCCCATAGCATCCCCTATATCGCTGTGCCTTCGTGCACCTCTCATACCTTCCCCTATATCGCCCTGTTTTCGCGGACCTCCTATACCTTCCCTTATATCACTGCGTTTTCGTGCTCCTTTCATACCTTCCCCTATATGGCTGTGTTTTTGTGCACCTCTGATACCTTCACTAATATCACTGCGTTTTCATGCACATCTCATCACGTCCACTATATCGCTGTGTATTCACGCACCTCCCATTGCATCCCCTATACCGCTGTGCCTTGCGAACCTCTCATAGCTTCCCCTATATCGCTGTCTTTTCGCACACATCCCATAGATTCACCTTTATCGCTGTGTTATTGCTC
This sequence comes from Mobula birostris, assembly GCF_030028105.1. Lineage (NCBI taxonomy): Eukaryota > Metazoa > Chordata > Chondrichthyes > Myliobatiformes > Myliobatidae > Mobula > Mobula birostris. The sequence goes on along the minus strand of NW_027278700.1, from coordinate 84,616 downwards.
ACCTCTCATAGCTTCCCCTGTATCGCCGTGTTTTTGTTCACCTCTCATGTCTTCACCTAGATCGCTATGTATTCGATCCTCTCAATACTTCCCCTATATCTCTGTGTTTTCGAGCACATCTGATACATTCTCCCGTATCGCCGTGTTTTCGCACACCTCTCATAATTTCCACTATTTCGCCATGTTTTCGCGCACCTTCCATACCTCCCCCTATATCGCTGTGTGTTCACGCACCACTCATAATTTCTCCTTATCGCCGTATTTTTGCGCAGTTCTTATACCTTCCCCTATATTGCCGTGTTTTCATCCACATCTCATACTTTCCCCTATATCGCTGTGTTTTCGCCCACCTCTCATAACTTCTCCTATACCGCTGTGTTTTTGTGCACCTCTCATACCTTCCCTAATATCACTGCGTTTTCATGCACATCTTATCACGTCCACTATATCGCTGTGTATTCACGCACCTCCCATAGCATCCCCTATACCACTGTGCCTTGCGAACCTGTCATAGCTTCCCCTATATCGCTGTCTTTTCGCGCACATCCCATAGCATCCCCTATATCGCTGTGCATTGCGCACCTCTCATACCTTCCCCTATATCGCCCTGTTTTTGCGCACATCCCATACCTTCCACTTTATTGCCCTGTTTTCGCGCACCTCTCATGTCTTCCACTACATCGCTGTGTTTTCTGGCACCTCTGATGCGTTCCCCTGTAACGCCAAGTTTTCGCGCACCTCTCATATTTTCCCCTATATCGCCGTGTTTACGCGCACCTCTCATACCTCCCCCAATATCGCCATGATTTTATGCACATCTCATACCGTCACCTATATCGCTGTGTTTTCGCGCACCTCCCATAGCATCCCCTATATCGCTGTGCCGTCGTGCACCTCTCATACCTTCCCTTATATCGCCCAGTTTTCACGCACCTCCTATGCATTCCCCTCTATCACTGTGTTTTCACACACTTTTCATAACTTCTCCTATATCGCTGTGTTTTTGTGCACCTCTCATACCTTCTCTAATAACACTGCGTTTTCATGCACATCTCATCACGTCCGCTATATCGCTGTGTATTCATGCACCTCCCATAGCATCCCCTATATCGGTGCCTTGCGCACCTCTCATAGCTTCCACTATATCTCTGTCTTTTCGCTCACATCCCATAGATTCACCTTTATCGCTGTGTTATTGCTCACCTCTCATAGCTTCCCCTGTATCGCTGTGTTTTTGCTCACCTCTCATAACTTCCCCTATATCGCCGTGTTTTCGCGCACCTCTCATGTCTTCACATAGATCGCTATGTTTTCGCTCCTCCCAATACTTCCCCTTTATCGCTGTGTTTTCTCGCACATCTGATACATTCTCCCGTATTGCTGTGTTTTCGCACACCTCTCATACCTTACCCTATATCGCCCTGTCTTCGTGCACATCGCATAGCTTCCACTATATTGCCCTGTTTTCGCGCACCTCTCATGTATTCCACTACATCGCTGTGTTTTCTGGCACCTCTGATGCATTCCCCTGTAACGCCAAGTTTTCGCACACCTCTCATACTTTCCCCTATCTCGCCGTGTTCTCGCACAACTGTCATACCTTCCCCTATATCGCCATGTTTTTATGCGCATCTCATACCGTCTCCTATATCGCTGTGCCTTCGTGCACCTCTCATACCTTCCCCTATATCACTGTGTTTTCGCGCACGTCCCATGGTGCCCTCTATATCGCTGTGCTTTAACGCACCTCTCATACCTTCCCCTACATCGCCCTGTTTTAGCGCACATCCCATAGCTTCCACTATATAGACCTGTTTTTGCACACCTCTCATGTCTTCACCTACATCGCTGTGTTTTCTCGCACATCTGATGCATTCCCCTGTAACGCCAAGTTTTCTCGCACCTCTCATACTTTCCCCTATATCACCGTGTTTTCGCGCAAATCTCATAGCTTCCCGTATATCGCCGTGTTTTCATACACATCTCATACAGTCCCCTATATCACTGTGTTTTCACGCATCTCCCATAGCATCCCCTATATCGCTGTGCCTTCGCGCACCTCTCATAACTTCCTTACATCGCCCTGTTTTCGCGCACCTCCCATACCTTCCCCAGTATCACTGTGTTTTCATGCACCTCTCATACCTCCGCCTATATCGCTGTGTTTTCACACACCTTTCATAACTTCTCCTATATCGCTGTGTTTTTGTGCACCTCTCATATCTTCCCCAATATATCTGCATTTTCATGCACATCTCATCACGTCCCCTATATCGCTGTGTTTTTCTGCACCTCTCATACCTTCCCTTATATCGTTATGTTTTCACGCACCTCTCATAAATTCTCATATATCGCTGTATTTTTAGGCAGTTCTTATACCTTCCCCTATATTGCCATGTTTTCATGCACATCTCATAACGTCCCCTATATCGCTGTGTATTCGCGCACCTCCCATAACATCCCTTATATTGCTGTGCCTTCGCGCACATCTCATACCTTCCCCTATGTCGCCCTGTTTTCGCACACCTCCCATACCGTCCCCTATATCGCTGTATTTTCGCACACCTCTCATGGCTTCCCCAGTATCGCCGTTTTTTCATGCACATCTCTTAACGTCCCATATATCGCTGTGTATTCGCGCACCTGCCATAGCATCCCGTATATCGCTGTGCCTTAGCGCACCTCTCATACCTTCCCCTATGTCGTCCTGCTTTCGCACACCTCACAAAGCATCCCCTATATCGCTGTGCCTTCGCGCACCTCTCATACCTTCCCCTATATCGCCCTGTTTTTGCGCACATCCCATAACTTCACCTTTATCACTGTGTTATTGCTTACCTCTCATAGCTTCCCCTATATCGCCGTGTTTTCGCGCACCTCTCATGTCTTCACCTATATCGCTGTGTTTCTGCACCTCTCATTACTTCCCCTATATCACTCTGTGTTCTCGCACTTCTGATACAGTTCCCTGTATCAACGTGTTTTCGCGCACCTCTCATAATTTCACCTATATCGCCCTGTTCTCGCACACCTCTCATATCTTCCCCTATATCACTGTTTTTTTGCGCATGTCCCATAGCGTCCCCTATATCGCTGTGTTTTCTCGCCCCTCTGATACATTCCCCTGTATCGTCGTGGTTTTGCGCACATCCCATAGGTTCCAGTATATTGCCCTGTTTTTGCGCACCTCTCATGTCTTCCCCTATATCACGGTGCTTTCGTGCCCCTCTCATAGCATCCCCTATATCGCTGTGCCTTTGCACACCTCTCATAACTTCCCCTATATCGCCCTGTTTTCGCTCACCTCCCATACCTTCCCCAATATCGCTGTGTTTTCGTGCACCTCTCATACCTTCCCTTATCTCGCTGTGTTTTCACGCACCTCTCATAACTTCTCCTATATCACTGTATTTTTGTGCAGTTCTTATACCTTCCCCTATATTGCCGTCTTTTCATGCACATCTCATAGCGTCCCCTATACCACTGTGTATTCGCGCACTTCCCATAGCATCCCTTATATTGCTGTGCCTTCGCGCACCTCTCATACCTCCCCCTATATCGCCGTGTTTTCACGCACCTCTCATAATTTCTCCTATATCGCCGTATTTTTGCTCACCTCTCATGGCTTCCCCAATATCGCCGCATTTTCATGCACATCTCTTAACGTCCCATATATCGCTGTGTATTCGCGCAACTGCCATACCATCCCCTATATCGCTGCGCCTTCGCGCACCTCGCATACCTTCCCCTATATCGCCCTGTTTCCCGTGCATCTCCCATGGCTTCGCCTACATCGCTGCGTTTTTGCGCACCTATCATACCTTCCCCTATATCGCTGTGTTTTCGCGCAACTCTCATTACTTCCCCTATATCGCTCTGTGTTCTCGCACTTCTGATACAGTTCCCTGTAACACCAAGTTTTCGTGCACCTCTCATACTTTCCCCTATATCGCCGTGTTTACGCGCACCTCTCATACCTGCCCCTATATCGCCATGTTTTTATGCACATCTCATACCGTCTCCTATATCACTGTGTTTTTGCGCACCTCCCATAGCATCCCCTATATCGCTGTGCCTTCGTGCACCTCTCATACCTTCCTCTATATCGCCCTGTTTTCGCGCACCTCCTATACCTTCCCTTATATCACTACGTTTTCGTGCACCTCTCATACCTTCCCTTATATCGTTATGTTTTCACACACCTCTCATAAATTCTCCTATATCGCTGTATTTTTGCGCAGTTCTTATACCTTCCCCTATATTGCCGTGTTTTCATCCACATCTCATAACGTCCCCTGTATCGCTGTGTATTCGCGCACCTCCCATAGCATCCCTTATATTGCTGTGCCTTCGCGCACATCTCATACCTTCCCGTATGTCGCCCTGCTTTCGCACACCTCCCATACCGTCCCCTATATCGCTGTATTTTCTCACACCTCTCATGGCTTCCCCAATATCACTATGTTTTCACGCAGCTCTCATACCTTCCCCTATATCGATGTATTTTTGCGCACATCTCATACCTTCCCCTATATCGCTGTGCTTTCGCGCACCTCCCATAGCTTCGCCTACATCGCTGTTTTCGCGCACATCCCTTAGCTTCACCTTGATCGCTGTGTTATTGCTCACCTCTCATAGCTTACCCTATATCGCCGTGTTTTCACGCACCTCGCATGTCTTCACCTATATCGCTATGTTTTCGCTCCTATCATTACTTCCCCTGTTTCGCTGTGTTTTCTTGCACCTCTGATGCATTCTCCTGTATTGCCATGTTTTCGCGCACCTCTTACAATTTCCCCTATATCGTCGTGTTCTCGCACACCTCTCATACCTTCCCTTAGATGACTGTTGTTTTGCGCATGTCCCATAGCGTCCCCTATATCGCTGTGTTTTCTGGCACCTCTGATACATTCCCCTGTATCACCGTGGTTTCGCGCACATCCCAAAGGTTCCACTATATTGCCCTGTTTCTGCGCAGCTCTCATGTCTTCCTCTCTATCGCTGTGCCTTCGCGCACCTCTCATAAATTCCCCTATATCGCCCTGTTTTCGCGCACCTCCCATACCTTCCCCAATATCGCTGTGTTTTCGTGCACCTCTCATACCTTCCCTCATGTCGTTATGTTTTCACGCACCTCTCATAAATTCTCCTATATCGCTGTATTTTTGCGCAGTTCTTATACCTTCCCCTATATTGCCATGTTTTCATGCACATCTCATAACGTCCCCTATATCGCTGTGTATTCGCGCACCTCCCATAACATCCCTTATATTACTGTGCCTTCGCGCACATCTCATACCTTCCCCTATGTCGCCCTGTTTTCGCACACCTCCCATACCGTCCCCTATATCGCTGTATTTTCGCACACCTCTCATGGCTTCCCCAATATCGCTGTGTTTTCATGCACATCTCATAACGTCCCCTATATCGCTGTGTATTCGCGCACCTCCCATAGCATCCCTTATATTGCTGTGCCTTCGCGCACCTCTCATACCTTCCCCTATATCGCCCTGTTTTCGCGCACCTTCCATACTTTCCCCTATATCGCTGTGTTTTCGCACACCTCTCATAACTTCTCCTATACCGCTGTGTTTTTCTGCACCTCTCATACCTTCCCTAATATCGCTGCGTTTTCATGCACATCTTATCACGTCCACTATATCGCTGTGTATTCACGCACCTCCCATAGCATCCCCTATACCGCTGTGCCTTGCGAACCTGTCATAGCTTCCCCTATATCGCTGTCTTTTCGCGCACATCCCATAGCATCCCCTATATCGCTGTGCCTTCGTGCACCTCTCATACCTTCCCCTATATCGCCCTGTTTTCGCGGACCTCCTATACCTTCCCTTATATCACTGCGTTTTCGTGCTCCTTTCATACCTTCCCCTATATGGCTGTGTTTTTGTGCACCTCTGATACCTTCACTAATATCACTGCGTTTTCATGCACATCTCATCACGTCCACTATATCGCTGTGTATTCACGCACCTCCCATTGCATCCCCTATACCGCTGTGCCTTGCGAACCTCTCATAGCTTCCCCTATATCGCTGTCTTTTCGCACACATCCCATAGATTCACCTTTATCGCTGTGTTATTGCTCACCTCTCATAGCTTCCCCTGTATCGCCGTGTTTTTGTTCACCTCTCATGTCTTCACCTAGATCGCTATGTATTCGATCCTCTCAATACTTCCCCTATATCTCTGTGTTTTCGAGCACATCTGATACATTCTCCCGTATCGCCGTGTTTTCGCACACCTCTCATAATTTCCACTATTTCGCCATGTTTTCGCGCACCTTCCATACCTCCCCCTATATCGCTGTGTGTTCACGCACCACTCATAATTTCTCCTTATCGCCGTATTTTTGCGCAGTTCTTATACCTTCCCCTATATTGCCGTGTTTTCATCCACATCTCATACTTTCCCCTATATCGCTGTGTTTTCGCCCACCTCTCATAACTTCTCCTATACCGCTGTGTTTTTGTGCACCTCTCATACCTTCCCTAATATCACTGCGTTTTCATGCACATCTTATCACGTCCACTATATCGCTGTGTATTCACGCACCTCCCATAGCATCCCCTATACCACTGTGCCTTGCGAACCTGTCATAGCTTCCCCTATATCGCTGTCTTTTCGCGCACATCCCATAGCATCCCCTATATCGCTGTGCCTTCGTGCACCTCTCATACCTTCCCCTATATCGCCCTGTTTTCGCGGACCTCCTATACCTTCCCTTATATCACTGCGTTTTCGTGCTCCTTTCATACCTTCCCCTATATCGCTGTGTTTTTGTGCACCTCTCATACCTTCCCCTATATAGATGTATTTTTGCGCACATCTAATACCTTCCCCTATATCGCTGTGTTTTCGCGCAACTCTCATTACTTCCCCTATATCGCTCTGTGTTCTCGCACTTCTGATACAGTTCCCTGTATCAACGTGTTTTCGCGCACCTCTCATAATTGCACCTATATCGCCGTGTTCTCACACACCTCTCATATCTTCCGCTATATCACTGTGTTTTCGTGCATCTCCCATACCAGCCCCTACATTGCTGTGTTTCGCACACGTATCATACCTTTCCCTATATCGCCCTGTTTTCGAGCAGCTCCCATACCGTCCCCTATATCACTGTATTTTCGCACACCTCTCATGGCTTCCCCAATATCACCGTGTTTTCATGCACATCTCATAAAGTCTCCTATATCTCTGCGTATTCACGCACCTCCCATAGCATCCCCTACATCGCTGTGTTTTTGTGCACCTCTCATACTTTCCCCTATATCGCCCTGTTTTTGCGCACATCCCATAACTTCACCTTTATCACTGTGTAATTGCTTACCTCTCATCGCTTCCCCTATATCGCCGTGTTTTCGCGCACCTCTCATTTCTTCACCTATATCGCTGTGTCCGCTCCTCTCATTACTTCCCCTATATCACTCTGTGTTCTCGCACTTCTGATACAGTTCCCTGTATTAACGTGTTTTCGCGCACCTCTCATAATTTCACCAATATCACCCTGTTTTCGCACACCTCTCATATCTTCCCCTATATCACTGTTTTTTTGCGCATGTCCCATAGCGTCCCCTATATCGCTTTGTTTTCTCGCCCTTCTGATACATTCCCCTGTATCGTCGTGGTTTCGCGCACATCCCATAGGTTCCAGTATATTGCCCTGTTTTTGCGCACCTCTCATGTCTTCCCCTATATCACGGTGCCTTCGCACACCTCTCATAACTTCCCCTATATCGCCCTGTTTTCGCGCACCTCCCATACCTTCCCCAATATCGCTGTGTTTTCGTGCACCTCTCATACCTTCCCTTATCTCGCTGTGTTTTCACGCACCTCTCATAAATTCTCCTATATCACTGTATTTTTGTGCAGCTCTTATACCTTCCCCTATATTGCCGTCTTTTCATGCACATCTCATAGCGTCCCCTATATCGCTGTGTATTCGCGCACTTCCCATAGCATCCCTTATATTGCTGTGCCTTCGCGCACACCTCATACCTTCCCCTATATCGCCCTGTTTTCGCGCACCTTCCATACCTTCCCCTATATCGCTGTGTTTTCACGCACCTCTCATGATTTCTCCTATATCGTCGTATTTTTGCTCACCTCTCATGGTTTCCCCAATATCGCCGCATTTTCATGCACATCTCTTAACGTCCCATATATCGCTGTGTATTCGCGCAACTGCCATAGAATCCCCTATATCGCTGCACCTACGCGCAGCTCTCATACATTCCCCTATATCACCCTGTTTACCATGCACCACCCATGGCTTCGCCTACATCACTGCATTTTTGCGCACCTCTCATATCTTCCCCTATATCGCCGTGTTTTCGCGCAACTCTCATTTCTTCACCTATATCGCTGTGTTACCGCTCCTCTCATTACTTCCCCTACATCGCTCTGTGTTCTCGCACTTCTGATACAGTTCCCTGTATCAACGTGTTTTCACGCACCTCTCATAATTTCACCTATATCGCCATGATCTCGCACACCTCTCATATCTTCCCCTATATCACTGTGTTTTCGCCCACATCCAATAGCGTCCCCTATATCGCTCAGTTTTCACGCACCTCTCATGTCTTCCCCTATATCACTGTGTTTTCGTGCATCTCCCATACCATCCCCTATATTGCTGTGTTTCGCACACGTATCATACATTTCCCTGTATCGCCCTGTTTTCGAGAAGCTCCCATACCTTCCCCTATATCGCTGTGTCTTCGTGTACCTCTCATACCTCCCCCTATATCGTTGTGTTTTCACACACCTCTCATAACTTCCCCTATATCACTGTGTTTTCGCGCACGTCCAATAACGTTCCCTAAATCGCTGTGTTTTCAGGCACCTCTCATGTCTTCCCCTATATCACTGTGTTTTCGTGCACCTCCCATAGCATCCTCTATATTGCTGTGCATTCGCACAACTCTCATACGTTCCCCTATATCGCCCTGCTTTCGAGCACCTCCCATACCTTCTCCTATATCGCTGTGTTTATGTGCACCCCTCATAGCTCCCCCTATATCGCTGCATTTTCACGCACCTGTCATAAATTCTCCTATATTGCTGTATTTTTGCGCACCTCTCATACCTTCCCCTATATCGCCCTGTTTTCGCGCACCTCCGATTCCTTCCCCTATATCGCTGTGTTTTCATGCACCTGTTATACCTTCCCCTATATCGCTGTGTTTTCACACACTTCTCATAACTTCTCCTATATCGCTGTGTTTTCATGCACCTTTCATACCTTCCCTTATATCGCTGTGTTTTCACACATCTCTCATACCTTCTCCTATATCACTGTGTTTTTGTGCACCTCTCATACCTTCCCTAATATCGCTCAGTTTTCATGCACATCTCATCACGGCCCCTATATCGCTGTGTATTCACGCTCCTCCCATAGCATCCCCTATATCACTGTGCCTTGCTCACCTCTCATACCTTCCCCTATATCGCTGTCTTTTCGCGCACAACCCATAGATTCACCTCTATCGCTGTCTTATTTCTCACCTCTCATAGGTTCCCCTATATTGCCGTGTTTTTGCTCACTTCTCATGTCTTCTCCTAGATCGCTATGTTTTCGCTCGTCTCAATAATTCCCCTATATCGCTGTGTTTTCTCGCACAATTGATACATTCTCCCGTATCGCCGTGTTTTTGCACACCTCTCATAATTTCTCCAAAATCGCGGTGTTCATGCACGCATCTCATACCTTCCCATATATCACTGTGTTTTCGCGCACGTCCCATAACGTCCCCTATATTGCTGTGATTTTGCGCAACTCTCATACCTTCCCCTATATCACCCTGTTTTCGCGCACATCCCATACCTTCCACTATATTGCCCTGTTTTCGCGCACCTCTCATGGCTTCCACTACATCGCTGTGTTTTCTGGCACCTCTGATGCATTCCCCTGTAACGCCAAGTTTTCGCGCACCTCTCATACTTTCCCCTATATCGCCGTGTTTACGCGCACCTCTCATACCTCCCCCTATATCGCCATGTTTTTATGCACATCTCATACCGTCTCCTATATCGCTGTGTTTTCGCGCACCTCCCATAGCATCCCCTATATCACTGTGTTTTCGTGCACCTGTCATACCTTCCCCTCTATCGCTGTGTTTTCACACACTTCTCATAACTTCTCCTATATCGCTGTGTTTTCGTGTACCTTTCATACCTACCCTTATATCGCTGTGTTTTCACACACCTCTCATAACTTCTCCTATATCGCTGTGTTTTTGTGCACATCTCATACCTTCCCTAATATCGCTGAGTTTTCATGCACATCTCATCACGTCCCCTATATCGCTGTGTATTCGCCCTCCTCCCATAGCATCCCCTATATCGCTGTGCATTGCGCACCTCTCATACCTTCCCCTATATCGCCCTGTTTTTGCGCACATCCCATACCTTCCACTTTATTGCCCTGTTTTCGCGCACCTCTCATGTCTTCCACTACATCGCTGTGTTTTCTGGCACCTCTGATGCGTTCCCCTGTAACGCCAAGTTTTCGCGCACCTCTCATATTTTCCCCTATATCGCCGTGTTTACGCGCACCTCTCATACCTCCCCCAATATCGCCATGATTTTATGCACATCTCATACCGTCACCTATATCGCTGTGTTTTCGCGCACCTCCCATAGCATCCCCTATATCGCTGTGCCGTCGTGCACCTCTCATACCTTCCCTTATATCGCCCAGTTTTCACGCACCTCCTATGCATTCCCCTCTATCACTGTGTTTTCACACACTTTTCATAACTTCTCCTATATCGCTGTGTTTTTGTGCACCTCTCATACCTTCTCTAATAACACTGCGTTTTCATGCACATCTCATCACGTCCGCTATATCGCTGTGTATTCATGCACCTCCCATAGCATCCCCTATATCGGTGCCTTGCGCACCTCTCATAGCTTCCACTATATCTCTGTCTTTTCGCTCACATCCCATAGATTCACCTTTATCGCTGTGTTATTGCTCACCTCTCATAGCTTCCCCTGTATCGCTGTGTTTTTGCTCACCTCTCATAACTTCCCCTATATCGCCGTGTTTTCGCGCACCTCTCATGTCTTCACATAGATCGCTATGTTTTCGCTCCTCCTAATACTTCCCCTATATCGCTGTATTTTCTCGCACATCTGATACATTCTCCCGTATTGCTGTGTTTTCGCACACCTCTCATACCTTACCCTATATCGCCCTGTCTTCGTGCACATCGCATAGCTTCCACTATATTGCCCTGTTTTCGCGCACCTCTCATGTATTCCACTACATCGCTGTGTTTTCTGGCACCTCTGATGCATTCCCCTGTAACGCCAAGTTTTCGCACACCTCTCATACTTTCCCCTATCTCGTCGTGTTCTCGCACATCTGTCATACCTTCCCCTATATCGCCATGTTTTTATGCGCATCTCATACCGTCTCCTATATCGCTGTGCCTTCGTGCACCTCTCATACCTTCCCCTATATCACTGTGTTTTCGCGCACGTCCCATGGTGCCCTCTATATCGCTGTGCTTTAACGCACCTCTCATACCTTCCCCTACATCGCCCTGTTTTAGCGCACATCCCATAGCTTCCACTATATAGACCTGTTTTTGCACACCTCTCATGTCTTCACCTACATCGCTGTGTTTTCTCGCACATCTGATGCATTCCCCTGTAACGCCAAGTTTTCTCGCACCTCTCATACTTTCCCCTATATCACCGTGTTTTCGCGCAAATCTCATAGCTTCCCGTATATCGCCGTGTTTTCATACACATCTCATACAGTCCCCTATATCACTGTGTTTTCACGCACCTCCCATAGCATCCCCTATATCGCTGTGCCTTCCTGCACCTCTCATACCTTCCCCTATATCGTGTTTTCATATACATCTCATAATGTCCTCTATATTGCTGGGTTTTCACGCACCTCTCATAACTTCCCCTATATCGCCCTGTTTTTGCGCACCTCTCATAACTTCCCCTATATCGCTGTGTTTTCGCACACCTCTCATGGTTTCCCGACTATCGCCGTGTATTCATGCACATCTCATACTGTCCCCTATAACGCTGTGCCTTGCGCACCTCTCATACTTTCCCTTATATCGCTGTCTTTTCGCGCACATCCCATAGATTCACCTTTATCGCTGTGTAATTGTTCACCTCTCATAGCTTCCCCTGTATCGCCGTGCTTTTACTCACCTCTCATAGCTTCCCCTATATCGCTGTGTTTTCGCGCACCTCTCATGTCTTCACCTAGATCGCTATGTTTTCACTCCTCTAAATACTTCCCCTATAGCGCTGTGTTTTCTCGCACATCTGATACAATCTCCCGCATCGCCGTGTTTTCGCACACCTCTCATAATTTCCCCTATATCGCTGTGCCTTGCGCACCTCTCATAACTTCCCCTTTATCTCCCTGTTTTCGCGCACCTCCCATTCCTTCACCTATATCGCCCTGTTTTCGCGCACCTCCCATTCCTTCACCTATATCACTGTGTTTTCACACAACTCTCATAACTTCTCCTTTATCGCTGTGTTTTTGTGCACCTCTCATACCTTCCCCAATATCGCTGCGTTTTCATGCACATCTCATCACGTCCCCTATAACGCTGTGTATTCACGCACCTCCCACAGCATCCCCTATATCGCTGTGCCTTGCGCACCTCTCATACCTTTCCCTATATCGCTGTCTTTTCGCGCACATCGCATAGATTCACCTTTATTGCTGTGTTATCGCTCACCTCTCATAGCTTCCCCTGTATTGCCGTGTTTTTGCTCACCTCTCATAGATTCCCTTATATCGTCGTGTTTTTGGGCACCTCTCCTGTCTTCCCCTATATCACTGTGTTTTTGCGCACATTCCATAGCATCCCCTATATTGCTGTGCCTTCGCATACCTCTCATAACTTCATCTATATCGCCCTGTTTTCGTGCACCTCCCATTCCTTCACCTATATCGCCCTGTTTTCACGCACCTCCCATTCCTTCACCTATATCGCTGTTTTCGTGCACCTCTCATACGTTCCCCTATATCGCTGTGTTTTCACGCACCTCTCATACCTTCCCCTATATCGCTGTGCTTTCGTGCTCCTCTCATACCTTCACTAATATCGTTGCATTTTCATGCACATCTCATCACGTCCCCTATATCACTGTGTTTTCGCGCACCTCTCATAGCTTCCCCTATATCGCTGTCTTTTCGCGCACATCCCATAGATTCATCTTTATCGCTGTGTAATTGCTCACCTCTCATAGCTTCCCCTGTATCGCCGTGTTTTTACTCACCTCTCATAGCTTCCTCTATATCGCTGTGTTTTCGCGCACCTCTCATGTCTTCACCTAGATCGCTATGTTTTCGCTCCTCTCAATACTTCCCCGATAGCGCTGTGTTTTCTCGCACATCTGATACATTCTCCCGCATCGCCGTGTTTTCGCACACGTCTCATAATTTCCCCTGTATCGCCGAATTCTTGCACACCTCTCATACCTTCCTCTATATATTTGTGTTTTTGCGCACGTCCCATTGCATCCCCTATATCGCTGTGTTTTTGTGCACCTCTCAAACCTTCCCCTATATCGTCCTGTTTTTGTGCACATCCCATAGCTTCCACTATATCGCCCTGTTTTCGCGCACCTCCCATAGCATCCCCTATATTGCTGTGTCTTCACACTCCTGTCATACCTTCCCCTACATCGCCCTGTTTTCGAGCACCTCCGATACCTTCCCCTATATCGCTGTGTTTTCGTGCACCTTTCATACCTCCCCCTATATAGCTGTGTTTTCACTCACCTCTCATAACTTCTCCTATATTGCTGTATTTTTGCGCACCTCTCATAATTTCCCCTATATCGCCGTGTTTTTATGCACATCTCATAGCATCCCCTATATCGCTGTGTATTCATGCACCTCCAATAAATTCCCATATATCACTCTGCCTTCGCGCATTTCTCATACCTTCCCCTATATCGCCCTGTTTTCGCGCACCCCTCATTCCTTCCCCTATATCGCTGTGTTTTCACACACCTCTCATAACTTCTCCTATATCGCTTTGTTTTTGTGCACCTCTTATATCTTCCCTAGTATCGCTGCGTTTTCATGCACATCTCATAACGTCCCCTATATCGCTGTGCATTCACGCACCTCCCGTAGCATCCCCTATATCGCTGTGCCTTCGTGCACCTCACATACCTTCCCCTATATTGCCCTGTATTCGCGCACCTCCCATAACATCCCCTATATCGCTGTGCCTTTGCGCACCTCTCATACATTCCCCTATATCGCTGTGTTTTCACGCACCTCTCATAACTTCTCCAATATTGCTGCATTTTTGCGCACCTCTCATAACTTCCCCCATATCGCTGTGTTTTTATGCACATCTCATAACGTCCCCTATATCACTGTGTAGTCGCGCACCTCCCATAGCCTCTCACATATTGCTGTGCCTTCGCGCATTTCTCATACCTTCGCCTATATCGCCCTGTTTTGGCACACTTCCCATTCATTCTCCTATGTCGCTGTGTTTTTGTGAACCTCTCATCATTCCCTAATAGCGCTGCGTTTTCATGCACATCTCATAACGTCCCGTATATCGCTGTGTATTCACGCACCTCCCATGGCATCCCTTATATTGCTGTGCCTTGCGCACCTCTCATGCCGTCCCCTATATTGCCGTGTTTTCGCGCACCTCTGATAGCTTCCCCTATATCGCCGTGTTTTCATACAAATCTCATACCGTCCCCTATATCGCCGTGTTTTTGCTCACCTTTCATAACTTCCCCGATATCGCCGTGTTTTCGCGCACCTCTCATGTCTTCACCTGGATCGCTATGTTTTCGCTCCTCTCATTACTTCCCCTATATCGCTGTGTTTTCTCACACCTCTGATGCATTCCCCTGTATCACCGTGTTTTCGCGCACCTCTCATAATTTCCCCTATATCGCCGTGTTTTCATGCACATCTCACAACGTCCCCTATATCGCTGTGTATTCCTGCACCTCCCATAGCACCCCTATATAACGGTGCCTTCGCGTACCTCTCATGCCTTCCCCTATATCGCTGTGTTTTCATGCACCTCTCATAACTTCACCTATATTGCTGCATTTTTGCGCACCTCTCATAACTTCCCCTATATCGCTGTGTTTTTATGCACATCTCATAACGTCCCCCATATCACTGTGTAGTCGCGCACCTCCCATAGCCTCCCACATATTGCTGTGCCTTCGCGCACTTCTCATACCTTCACCTATATCGCCCTGTTTTCGCACACTTCCCATTCATTCTCCTATGTCGCTGTGCTTTTGTGAACCTCTCATACCTTCCCTAATATCGCTGCGTTTTCATGCACACCTCATAACATCCCGTATATCGCTGTGTATTCACGCACCTCCCATATCATCCCCTATATCGCTGTGCCTTGCGCACCTCTCATACCTTCCCCTATATAGCTGTGTTTTTGCGCACATCCCATAGATTCACCTTTATCGCTGTGTTATTGCTCACCTCTCATAGCTTCCCCTATATCACCATGTTTTTGCTCACCTTTCATAGCTTCCACTATATTGTCCTGCTTTCACGCACCTCTCATGTCTTCCCCTATATCACTGTGTTTTCGCGTACCTCCCATCGCATCCACTATATTGCTGTGTCTTCGCACTCATCTCATACCCTCCCCTATATCGCCCTGTTTTCGAGCACCTCCCATACCTTCCCCTATATCGCTGTGTTTTCGTGCACCTCTCATACCCTCCCCTATATCACTGTGTTTTCACGCACCTCTCATAACCTCCCCTATATTGTTGTGTTTTCACACACCTGTCATTGTTTCCCGACTATCGCAGTGTATCATGCACATCTCATACCGTCTCCTATATCGCTGTATATTCATGCACATCCAATAGAATCCCATATATCGCTGTGCCTTCGCGCACCTCTCATACCTTCCCCTATATCGCCCTGTTTTCGCACACCTCTCATTCCTTCCCCTATATCGCTGTGTTTTCACACACCTCTCATAACTTCTCCTGTATCGCTGTGTTTTGATGCACATCTTATAACGTCCCCTATATCACTGTGTAGTCGCGCACATCCCATAGCATCCCCTATATTGCTGTGCCTTCGCATACCTATCATACCTTCACCTCTATCGCCCTGTTTTCGCGCACCTCCCATTCATTCTCCTATATCGCTGTGTTTTTGCGCACATCCCATAGATTCACCTTTATCGCTGTGTTATTGCTCACCTCTCATAGCTTCCCCTATATCACCGTGTTTTTGCTCACCTCTCATAGCTTCCAATATATTGTCCTCCTTTCACGCACCCTCTTGTCTTCCCCTATATCACTGTGTTTTCGCGTACCTCCCGTAGCATCCCCTATATTGCTGTGTCTTCGCACTCAACTCATACCTTCCCCTATATCGCCCTGTTTTCGAGCACCTCCCATACCTTCCCCTATATCGCTGTGTTTTCGTGCACCTTTCATAACTCCTCCTATATCGCTGTTTTTTCACTCACCTCTCATAACTTCTCCTATATTGCTGTTTTTTTGCGCACGTCTCATAACTTCCCCTATATCTCTGTGTTTTCATGCACATCTCATAACGTCCCCTATATCGCTGTGCCTTCGTGCACCTCTCATTCCTTCCCCTATATCGCTGTGTTTTCGTGCACCTCTCATACCTTCCCCTATATCACTGTGTTTTCACGCACCTCTCATAACTTCCCCTATATTGCTGTGTTTTCACACAGCTGTCATTGTTTCCCGACTATCGCGAGTATTGATGCACATCTCATACCGTCTCCTATATCGCTGTGTATTAATGCACCTCCGATAGAATCCCATATATCACTGTGCCTTCGCGCACCTCTCATACCTTCCCCTATATCGCCCTGTTTTCGCGCACCTCTCATTACTTCCCCTATATCGCTGTGTTTTCACACACCTCTCATAACTTCTCCTATAGTGCTGCATTTTTGTGCACCTCTCATAACTTTCCCTATATCGCCATGTTTTCATGCACATCTCATAACGTCCCCAATATCACTGTGTAGTCGCGCACCTCCCATAGCATCCCCTATATTGCTGTGCCTTCGCATACCTCTCATAACTTCACCTATATCGCCCTGTTTTCGCGCACCTCCCATTCGTTCTCCTATATCGCTGTGTTTTTGTGAACCTCTCATACCTTCCCTAATATCGTTGCGTTTTCATGCACATCTCATAACGTCCCTTTTTTAGCTGTGTATTCACGCATCTCCCATAGCATCCTCTATATTGCTGTGCCTTGCGCACCTCTCATACCTTCCCCTATATCGCTGATTGTTTGCGCACATCCCATAGATTCACCTTTATCGCTGTGTTATTGCTCACTTCTCATAGCTTCGCCTATATCGCCGTGTTTTTGCTCACCTCTCATAGCTTCCACTATATTGCGCTATTTCACGCACCTCTCATATCTTCCCATATATCACTGTGTTTTCGTGCACCTCCCATAGCATCCCCTATATTGCTGTGTCTTCACACTCCTGTCATACCTTCCCCTACATCGCCCTGTTTTCGAGCACCTCCGATACATTCCCCTATATCGCTGTGTTTTTGTGAACCTCTCATAACTTCCCTAATATCGTTGCGTTTTCATGCACATCTCATAACGTCCCTTTTTTAGCTGTGTATTCACGCATCTCCCATAGCATCCTCTATATTGCTGTGCCTTGCGCACCTCTCATACCTTCCCCTATATCGCTGATTGTTTGCGCACATCCCATAGATTCACCTTTATCGCTGTGTTATTGCTCACTTCTCATAGCTTCGCCTATATCGCCGTGTTTTTGCTCACCTCTCATAGCTTCCACTATATTGCGCTATTTCACGCACCTCTCATATCTTCCCATATATCACTGTGTTTTCGTGCACCTCCCATAGCATCCCCTATATTGCTGTGTCTTCACACTCCTGTCATACCTTCCCCTACATCGCCCTGTTTTCGAGCACCTCCGATACCTTCCCCTATATCGCTGTGTTTTCGTGCACCTTTCATACCTCCCCCTATATCGCTGTGTTTTCACTCACCTCTCATAACTTCTCCTATATTGCTGTATTTTTGCGCACCTCTTATAATTTCCCCTATATCGCCGTGTTTTTATGCACATATCATAACGTCCCCTATATCGCTGTGTATTCATGCACTTCCAATAGATTCCCATATATCACTCTGCCTTCGCTCACCACTCATACCTTCCCCTATATCGCCCTGTTTTCGCGCACATCTCATTCCTTCCCCTATATCGCTGTGTTTTCACGCACCTCTCATAACTTCTCCTATATCGCTTTGTTTTTGTGCATCTCTTATATCTTCCCTAATATCGCTGCGTTTTCATGCACATCTCATAACGTCCCCTATATCGCTGTGTATTCACGCACCTCCCGTAGCATCCACTATATCGCTGTGCCTTCATGCACCTCACATACCTTCCCCTATATTACCCTGTATTCGCGCACCTCCCATAACATCCCCTATATCGCTGTGCCTTTGCGCACCTCTCATACCTTCCCCTATATCGCTGTGTTTTCACGCACCTCTCATAACTTCTCCAATATTGCTGCATTTTTGCTCACCTCTCATAACTTCCCCCATATCGCTGTGCCTTTGCGCACCTCTCATACCATCCCCTATATCGCTGTGTTTTCACGCACCTCTCATAACTTCTCCAATATTGCTGCATTTTTGCGCACCTCTCATAACTTCCCCCATATCGCTGTGTTTTTATGCACATCTCATAACGTCCCCTATATCACTGCGTAGTCGCGCACCTCCCATAGCCTCTCACATATTGCTGTGCCTTCGCGCATTTCTCATACCTTCGCCTATATCGCCCTGTTTTCGCACACTTCCCATTCATTCTCCAATGTCGCTGTGTTTTTGTGAACCTCTCATACCTTCCCTAATATCGCTGCGTTTTCATGCACATCTCATAACGTCCGGTATATCGCTGTGTATTCACGCACCTCCCATAGCATCCCTTATATCGCTGTGCCTTGCGCACCTCTCATACCGTCCCCTATATTGCCGTGTTTTCGCGCACCTCTCATAGCTTCCCCCATATCGCCGTGTTTTCATACAAATCTCATACCGTCCCCTATATTGCCCTGTTTTCGAGCACCTCCCATACCTTCCCCTGTATCGCTGTGTTTTCGTGCACCTCTCATACCTCCCTCTATATCGCTGTGTTTTCACGCACCTCTCTTAACTTCTCTTATATCGCTGTGTTTTTGTGCACCTCTTATATCTTCCCTAATATCGCTGATTCTTCCTGCACATCTCATAGCGTCCCCTATATCGCTGTGTATTCACGCACCTCCCATAGCATCCCCTATATCGCTGTGCCTTGCGCACCTCCCATACCTTCCCCTATATCGCTGTCTTTTCGCACACATCCCATAGATTCAGCTTTATCACTGTGTTATTGCACACCTCTCAGAGCTTCCCCTATATCGCCGTGTTTTTGCTCACCTTTCATAGCTTCCCCTATATCGCCGTGTTTTCACGCACCTCTCATAACTTCTCCTATATCGCTTTGTTTCTGTGCATCTCTTATATCTTCCCTAATATCGCTGCGTTTTCATGCACATCTCATAACGTCCCCTATATCGCTGTGTATTCACGCACCTCCCGTAGCATCCACTATATCGCTGTGCCTTCATGCACCTCACATACCTTCCCCTATATTACCCTGTATTCGCGCACCTCCCATAACATCCCCTATATCGCTGTGCCTTTGCGCACCTCTCATACCTTCCCCTATATCGCTGTGTTTTCACGCACCTCTCATAACTTCTCCAATATTGCTGCATTTTTGCGCACCTCTCATAACTTCCCCCATATCGCTGTGCCTTTGCGCACCTCTCATACCATCCCCTATATCGCTGTGTTTTCACGCACCTCTCATAACTTCTCCAATATTGCTGCATTTTTGCGCACCTCTCATAACTTCCCCGAAATCGCTGTGTTTTTATGCACATCTCATAACGTCCCCTATATCACTGTGTAGTCGCGCACCTCCCATAGCCTCTCACATATTGCTGTGCCTTCGCGCATTTCTCATACCTTCGCCTATATCGCCCTGTTTTCGCACACTTCCCATTCATTCTCCTATGTCGCTGTGTTTTTGTGAACCTCTCATACCTTCCCTAATATCGCTGCGTTTTCATGCACATCTCATAACGTCCGGTATATCGCTGTGTATTCACGCACCTCCCATAGCATCCCTTATATCGCTGTGCCTTGCGCACCTCTCATACCGTCCCCTATATTGCCGTGTTTTCGCGCACCTCTCATAGCTTCCCCCATATCGCCGTGTTTTCATACAAATCTCATACCGTCCCCTATATTGCCCTGTTTTCGAGCACCTCCCATACCTTCCCCTGTATCGCTGTGTTTTCGTGCACCTCTCATACCTCCCTCTATATCGCTGTGTTTTCACGCACCTCTCTTAACTTCTGTTATATCGCTGTGTTTTTGTGCACCTCTTATATCTTCCCTAATATCGCTGATTCTTCCTGCACATCTCATAGCATCCCCTATATCGCTGTGCCTTGCGCACCTCCCATACCTTCCCCTATATCGCTGTCTTTTCGCACACATCCCATAGATTCAGCTTTATCACTGTGTTATTGCACACCTCTCAGAGCTTCCCCTATATCGCCGTGTTTTTGCTCACCTTTCATAGCTTCCCCTATATCGCCGTGTTTTCGCGCACCTCTCATGTCTTCACCTGGATCGCTATGTTTTCGCTCCTCTCATTACTTCCCCTATATCGCTGTGTTTTTTCACACCTCTGATACATTCCCCTGTATCGCCGTGTTTTCGCGCACCTCTCATAATTTCCCCTATATCGCCGCGTTTTCGCTGACGTCCCATAGCGTCCCCTATAACGCTGTGTTTTCGGGCACCTCTCATACCTTCCCCTATATTGCCGTGTTTTCATGCACATCTCATAATGTCCCCTATATCGCTGTGTATTCCTGCACCTCCCATAGCACCCCTATATAACGGTGCCTTCGCGTACCTCTCATGCCTTCCCCTATATCGTTGTGTTTTCACGCACATCTCATAATTTCTCCTATATTGCTGCATTTTAGCGCACCTCTCATAACTTCCCCTATATCGCTGTGTTTTTATGCACATCTCATAACGTCCCCCATATCACTATGTAGTCATGCACCTCCCATAGCCTCCCACATATTGCTGTGCCTTCGCGCACTTCTCATACCTTCACCTATATCGCCCTGTTTTCGCGCACTTCCCATTCATTCTCCTATGTCGCCTTGCTTTTGTGAACTTCTCATATCTTCTCTAATATCGCTGCGTTTTCATGCACATCTCATAACGTCTAGTATATCGCTGTGTATTCACGCACCTCCCATAGCATCCCCTATATCGCTGTGCCTTGCGCACCTCTCATACCGTCCCCTATATTGCCGTGTTTTCGCGCACCTCTCATAGCTTCCCCTATATCACCGTGTTTTCATCCAAATCTGATACCGTCCCCTATATCGCCCTGTTTTCGAGCACCTCCCATACCTTCCTCTGTATCGCTGTGTTTTTATGCACATCTCATAACTTCCCCTATATCACTGTGTAGTCGCGCACCTCCCATAGCCTCCCACATATTGCTGTGCCTTCGCGCACTTCTCATACCTTCGCCTATATCGCCCAGTTTTCGCACACTTCCCATTCATTCTCCCATGTCGCTGTGCTTTTGTGAACCTCTCATATCTTCCCTAATATCGCTGCGTTTTCATGCACACATCATAACGTCCCGTATATCGCTGTGTATTCACGCACCTCCCATAGCATCCCCTTTTTCGCTGTGCCTTGCGCACCTCTCATACCTTCCCCTATATAGCTGTGTTTTTGCGCACATCCCATAGATTCACCTTTATCGCTGTGTTATTGCTCACCTCTCATAGTTTCCCCTATATCACCGTGTTTTTGCTCACCTTTCATAGCTTCCGCTATATTGTCCTGCTTTCACGCACCCTCTTGTCTTCCCCTATATCACTGTGTTTTCGCGTACCTCCCATAGCATCCCCTATATTGCTGTGTCTTCGCACTCATCTCATACCTTCCCCTATATCGCCCTGTTTTCGAGCACCTCCCATAACTTCCCTATATCGCTGTGTTTTCGTGCACCTTTCATACCTCCTCCTATATCGCTGTTTTTTCACTCACCTCTCATAACTTCTCCTATATTGCTGTATTTTTGCGCACTTCTCATAATTTCCCTATATCTCTGTGTTTTCATGCACATCTCATAACGTCCCCTATATCGCTGTGCCTTCGTGCACCTCTCATTCCTTCCCCTATATAGCTGTGTTTTCGTGCACCTCTCATACCTTTCCCTATATCACTGTGTTTTCACGCACCTCTCATAACTTCCCCTATATTGCTGTGTTTTCACACAGCTGTCATTGTTTCCGACTATCGCCGTGTATTCATGCACATCTCATACCGTCTCCTATATCGCTGTGTATTCATGCACCTCCAATAGAATCCCATATATCGCTCTGCCTTCGCGCACCTCCTATAGCATCCCCTATATCGCTGTGCCTTGCGCACCTCTCATACCTTCCCCTATATCGCTGTCTTTTCGCACATCCCATAGATTCAACTTTATCGCTGTGTTATTGCACACCTCTCACAGCTTCCCCTATATCGCCGTGTTTTTTGCTCACCTCTCATAGCTTCCCCTATATTGCCGTGTTTTCGCGCACCTCTCATGTCTTCACCTAGATCGCTATGTTTCGCTCCTCTCAATACTTCCCCTATATCGCTGTTTTCTCGCACCTCTGATACATTCCCCTGTATTGCCGTGTTTTCGCGCACCTCTCATTATTTTCCCTATATCGCCGTGTTTTCGCGCACCTCTCATTCCTTCCCCAATATCGCCGTGTATTCGCACACCTCATATTCCTTCCCCTATATAGCTGTGTTTTCTCACACCTCTCATATCTTCTCCTATAGTGCTGCATTTTTGTGCACCTCTGATAACTTCCCCTATGTCGCCGTGTTTTCATGCACTTCTCATAACGTCCCCAATATCACTGTGTAGTCGCGCACCTCCCATAGCATCCCCTATATTGCTGTGCCTTCGCATACCTCTCATACCTTCACCTATATCGCCCTGTTTTCGAGCACCTCCCATACCTTCCCCTATATCGCTGTGTTTTCGTGCACCTCTCATACCTTCCCCGAAATCACTGTGTTTTCACACACCTCTCATAACCTCCCTATATTGTTGTGTTTTCACACACCTGTCATTGTTTCCCGACTATCGCAGTGTATTCATGCTCATCTCATACCGTCTCCTATATCGCTGTATATTCACGCACATCCAATAGAATCCCATATATCGCTGTGCCTTCGCGCACCTCTCATACCTTCCCCTATATCGGCCCTGTTTTCGCGCACCTCTCATTCCTTCCCCTATATCGCTGTGTTTTCACACACCTCTCATAATTTCTCCTATATCGCTGTGTTTTGATGCACATCTTATAACGTCCCCTATATCACTGTGTAGTCGCGCACCTCCCATAGCATCCCCTATATTGCTGTGCCTTCGCATACCTCTCATACCTTCACCTATATCGCCCTGTTTTCGCGCACCTCCCATTCATTCTCCTATATCGCTGTGTTTTTGTGCACATCCCACAGATTCACCTTTATCGCTGTGTTATTGCTCACCTCTCATAGCTTCCCCTATATCACCGTGTTTTTGCTCACCTCTCATAGCTTCCAATATATTGTCCTGCTTTCACGCACCCTCTTGTCTTCCCCTATATCACTGTGTTTTCGCGTACCTCCCATAGCATCCCCTATATTGCTGTGTCTTCGCACTCATCTCATACATTCCCCTATATCGCCCTGTTTTCGAGCACCTCCCATACCTTCCCCTATATCGCTGTGTTTTCGTGCACCTTTCATACCTCCTCCTATATCGCTGTTTTTTCACTCACCTCTCATAACTTCTCCTATATTGCTGTATTTTTGCGCACGTCTCATAACTTCCCCTATATCTCTGTGTTTTCATGCACATCTCATAACGTCCCCTATATCGCTCTGCCTTCGTGCACCCCTATATCGCTGTGTTTTCGTGCACCTCTCATACCTTCCCCTATATCACTGTGTTTTCACGCACCTCTCATAACTTCCCCTATATTGCTGTGTTTTCACACAGCTGTCATTGTTTCCCGACTATCGCCGAGTATTGATGCACATCTCATACCGTCTCCTATATCGCTGTGTATTCATGCACCTCCAATAGAATCCCATATATCGCTGTGCCTTCGCGCACCTCTCATACCTTCCCCTATATCGCCCTGTTTTCGCGCACCTCTCATTCCTTCCCCTATATCGCTGTGTTTTCACACACCTCTCATAACTTCTCCTATAGTGCTGCATTTTTGTGCACCTCTCATAACTTTCCCTATATCGCCGTGTTTTCATGCACATCTCATAACGTCCCCTATATCACTGTGTAGTCGCGCACCTCCCATAGCATCCCCTATATTGCTGTGCCTTCGCATACCTCTCATAACTTCACCTATATCGCCCTGTTTTCGCGCACCTCCCATTCGTTCTCCTATATCGCTGTGTTTTTGTGAACCTCTCATAACTTCCCTAATATCGTTGCGTTTTCATGCACATCTCATAACGTCCCTTTTTTAGCTGTGTATTCACGCATCTCCCATAGCATCCTCTATATTGCTGTGCCTTGCGCACCTCTCATACCTTCCCCTATATCGCTGATTGTTTGCGCACATCCCATAGATTCACCTTTATCGCTGTGTTATTGCTCACTTCTCATAGCTTCGCCTATATCGCCGTGTTTTTGCTCACCTCTCATAGCTTCCACTATATTGCGCTATTTCACGCACCTCTCATATCTTCCCATATATCACTGTGTTTTCGTGCACCTCCCATAGCATCCCCTATATTGCTGTGTCTTCACACTCCTGTCATACCTTCCCCTACATCGCCCTGTTTTCGAGCACCTCCGATACCTTCCCCTATATCGCTGTGTTTTCGTGCACCTTTCATACCTCCCCCTATATCGCTGTGTTTTCACTCACCTCTCATAACTTCTCCTATATTGCTGTATTTTTGCGCACCTCTTATAATTTCCCCTATATCGCCGTGTTTTTATGCACATATCATAACGTCCCCTATATCGCTGTGTATTCATGCACTTCCAATAGATTCCCATATATCACTCTGCCTTCGCTCACCACTCATACCTTCCCCTATATCGCCCTGTTTTCGCGCACATCTCATTCCTTCCCCTATATCGCTGTGTTTTCACGCACCTCTCATAACTTCTCCTATATCGCTTTGTTTTTGTGCATCTCTTATATCTTCCCTAATATCGCTGCGTTTTCATGCACATCTCATAACGTCCCCTATATCGCTGTGTATTCACGCACCTCCCGTAGCATCCACTATATCGCTGTGCCTTCATGCACCTCACATACCTTCCCCTATATTACCCTGTATTCGCGCACCTCCCATAACATCCCCTATATCGCTGTGCCTTTGCGCACCTCTCATACCTTCCCCTATATCGCTGTGTTTTCACGCACCTCTCATAACTTCTCCAATATTGCTGCATTTTTGCTCACCTCTCATAACTTCCCCCATATCGCTGTGCCTTTGCGCACCTCTCATACCATCCCCTATATCGCTGTGTTTTCACGCACCTCTCATAACTTCTCCAATATTGCTGCATTTTTGCGCACCTCTCATAACTTCCCCCCATATCGCTGTGTTTTTATGCACATCTCATAACGTCCCCTATATCACTGCGTAGTCGCGCACCTCCCATAGCCTCTCACATATTGCTGTGCCTTCGCGCATTTCTCATACCTTCGCCTATATCGCCCTGTTTTCGCACACTTCCCATTCATTCTCCAATGTCGCTGTGTTTTTGTGAACCTCTCATACCTTCCCTAATATCGCTGCGTTTTCATGCACATCTCATAACGTCCGGTATATCGCTGTGTATTCACGCACCTCCCATAGCATCCCTTATATCGCTGTGCCTTGCGCACCTCTCATACCGTCCCCTATATTGCCGTGTTTTCGCGCACCTCTCATAGCTTCCCCCATATCGCCGTGTTTTCATACAAATCTCATACCGTCCCCTATATTGCCCTGTTTTCGAGCACCTCCCATACCTTCCCCTGTATCGCTGTGTTTTCGTGCACCTCTCATACCTCCCTCTATATCGCTGTGTTTTCACGCACCTCTCTTAACTTCTCTTATATCGCTGTGTTTTTGTGCACCTCTTATATCTTCCCTAATATCGCTGATTCTTCCTGCACATCTCATAGCGTCCCCTATATCGCTGTGTATTCACGCACCTCCCATAGCATCCCCTATATCGCTGTGCCTTGCGCACCTCCCATACCTTCCCCTATATCGCTGTCTTTTCGCACACATCCCATAGATTCAGCTTTATCACTGTGTTATTGCACACCTCTCAGAGCTTCCCCTATATCGCCGTGTTTTTGCTCACCTTTCATAGCTTCCCCTATATCGCCGTGTTTTCACGCACCTCTCATAACTTCTCCTATATCGCTTTGTTTCTGTGCATCTCTTATATCTTCCCTAATATCGCTGCGTTTTCATGCACATCTCATAACGTCCCCTATATCGCTGTGTATTCACGCACCTCCCGTAGCATCCACTATATCGCTGTGCCTTCATGCACCTCACATACCTTCCCCTATATTACCCTGTATTCGCGCACCTCCCATAACATCCCCTATATCGCTGTGCCTTTGCGCACCTCTCATACCTTCCCCTATATCGCTGTGTTTTCACGCACCTCTCATAACTTCTCCAATATTGCTGCATTTTTGCGCACCTCTCATAACTTCCCCCATATCGCTGTGCCTTTGCGCACCTCTCATACCATCCCCTATATCGCTGTGTTTTCACGCACCTCTCATAACTTCTCCAATATTGCTGCATTTTTGCGCACCTCTCATAACTTCCCCGAAATCGCTGTGTTTTTATGCACATCTCATAACGTCCCCTATATCACTGTGTAGTCGCGCACCTCCCATAGCCTCTCACATATTGCTGTGCCTTCGCGCATTTCTCATACCTTCGCCTATATCGCCCTGTTTTCGCACACTTCCCATTCATTCTCCTATGTCGCTGTGTTTTTGTGAACCTCTCATACCTTCCCTAATATCGCTGCGTTTTCATGCACATCTCATAACGTCCGGTATATCGCTGTGTATTCACGCACCTCCCATAGCATCCCTTATATCGCTGTGCCTTGCGCACCTCTCATACCGTCCCCTATATTGCCGTGTTTTCGCGCACCTCTCATAGCTTCCCCCATATCGCCGTGTTTTCATACAAATCTCATACCGTCCCCTATATTGCCCTGTTTTCGAGCACCTCCCATACCTTCCCCTGTATCGCTGTGTTTTCGTGCACCTCTCATACCTCCCTCTATATCGCTGTGTTTTCACGCACCTCTCTTAACTTCTGTTATATCGCTGTGTTTTTGTGCACCTCTTATATCTTCCCTAATATCGCTGATTCTTCCTGCACATCTCATAGCATCCCCTATATCGCTGTGCCTTGCGCACCTCCCATACCTTCCCCTATATCGCTGTCTTTTCGCACACATCCCATAGATTCAGCTTTATCACTGTGTTATTGCACACCTCTCAGAGCTTCCCCTATATCGCCGTGTTTTTGCTCACCTTTCATAGCTTCCCCTATATCGCCGTGTTTTCGCGCACCTCTCATGTCTTCACCTGGATCGCTATGTTTTCGCTCCTCTCATTACTTCCCCTATATCGCTGTGTTTTTTCACACCTCTGATACATTCCCCTGTATCGCCGTGTTTTCGCGCATCTCTCATAATTTCCCCTATATCGCCGTGTTTTCGCTGACGTCCCATAGCGTCCCCTATAACGCTGTGTTTTCGGGCACCTCTCATACCTTCCCCTATATTGCCGTGTTTTCATGCACATCTCATAATGTCCCCTATATCGCTGTGTATTCCTGCACCTCCCATAGCACCCCTATATAACGGTGCCTTCGCGTACCTCTCATGCCTTCCCCTATATCGTTGTGTTTTCACGCACATCTCATAATTTCTCCTATATTGCTGCATTTTAGCGCACCTCTCATAACTTCCCCTATATCGCTGTGTTTTTATGCACATCTCATAACGTCCCCCATATCACTATGTAGTCATGCACCTCCCATAGCCTCCCACATATTGCTGTGCCTTCGCGCACTTCTCATACCTTCACCTATATCGCCCTGTTTTCGCGCACTTCCCATTCATTCTCCTATGTCGCCTTGCTTTTGTGAACTTCTCATATCTTCTCTAATATCGCTGCGTTTTCATGCACATCTCATAACGTCTAGTATATCGCTGTGTATTCACGCACCTCCCATAGCATCCCCTATATCGCTGTGCCTTGCGCACCTCTCATACCGTCCCCTATATTGCCGTGTTTTCGCGCACCTCTCATAGCTTCCCCTATATCACCGTGTTTTCATCCAAATCTCATACCGTCCCCTATATCGCCCTGTTTTCGAGCACCTCCCATACCTTCCTCTGTATCGCTGTGTTTTTATGCACATCTCATAACTTCCCCTATATCACTGTGTAGTCGCGCACCTCCCATAGCCTCCCACATATTGCTGTGCCTTCGCGCACTTCTCATACCTTCGCCTATATCGCCCAGTTTTCGCACACTTCCCATTCATTCTCCCATGTCGCTGTGCTTTTGTGAACCTCTCATATCTTCCCTAATATCGCTGCGTTTTCATGCACACATCATAACGTCCCGTATATCGCTGTGTATTCACGCACCTCCCATAGCATCCCCTTTTTCGCTGTGCCTTGCGCACCTCTCATACCTTCCCCTATATAGCTGTGTTTTTGCGCACATCCCATAGATTCACCTTTATCGCTGTGTTATTGCTCACCTCTCATAGCTTCCCCTATATCACCGTGTTTTTGCTCACCTTTCATAGCTTCCGCTATATTGTCCTGCTTTCACGCACCCTCTTGTCTTCCCCTATATCACTGTGTTTTCGCGTACCTCCCATAGCATCCCCTATATTGCTGTGTCTTCGCACTCATCTCATACCTTCCCCTATATCGCCCTGTTTTCGAGCACCTCCCATAACTTCCCCTATATCGCTGTGTTTTCGTGCACCTTTCATACCTCCTCCTATATCGCTGTTTTTTCACTCACCTCTCATAACTTCTCCTATATTGCTGTATTTTTGCGCACTTCTCATAATTTCCCTATATCTCTGTGTTTTCATGCACATCTCATAACGTCCCCTATATCGCTGTGCCTTCGTGCACCTCTCATTCCTTCCCCTATATAGCTGTGTTTTCGTGCACCTCTCATACCTTTCCCTATATCACTGTGTTTTCACGCACCTCTCATAACTTCCCCTATATTGCTGTGTTTTCACACAGCTGTCATTGTTTCCCGACTATCGCCGTGTATTCATGCACATCTCATACCGTCTCCTATATCGCTGTGTATTCATGCACCTCCAATAGAATCCCATATATCGCTCTGCCTTCGCGCACCTCCTATAGCATCCCCTATATCGCTGTGCCTTGCGCACCTCTCATACCTTCCCCTATATCGCTGTCTTTTCGCACACATCCCATAGATTCAACTTTATCGCTGTGTTATTGCACACCTCTCACAGCTTCCCCTATATCGCCGTGTTTTTGCTCACCTCTCATAGCTTCCCCTATATTGCCGTGTTTTCGCGCACCTCTCATGTCTTCACCTAGATCGCTATGTTTTCGCTCCTCTCAATACTTCCCCTATATCGCTGTTTTCTCGCACCTCTGATACATTCCCCTGTATTGCCGTGTTTTCGCGCACCTCTCATTATTTTCCCTATATCGCCGTGTTTTCGCGCACCTCTCATTCCTTCCCCAATATCGCCGTGTATTCGCACACCTCATATTCCTTCCCCTATATAGCTGTGTTTTCTCACACCTCTCATATCTTCTCCTATAGTGCTGCATTTTTGTGCACCTCTGATAACTTCCCCTATGTCGCCGTGTTTTCATGCACTTCTCATAACGTCTCCAATATCACTGTGTAGTCGCGCACCTCCCATAGCATCCCCTATATTGCTGTGCCTTCGCATACCTCTCATACCTTCACCTATATCGCCCTGTTTTCGAGCACCTCCCATACCTTCCCCTATATCGCTGTGTTTTCGTGCACCTCTCATACCTTCCCCGAAATCACTGTGTTTTCACACACCTCTCATAACCTCCCCTATATTGTTGTGTTTTCACACACCTGTCATTGTTTCCCGACTATCGCAGTGTATTCATGCTCATCTCATACCGTCTCCTATATCGCTGTATATTCACGCACATCCAATAGAATCCCATATATCGCTGTGCCTTCGCGCACCTCTCATACCTTCCCCTATATCGCCCTGTTTTCGCGCACCTCTCATTCCTTCCCCTATATCGCTGTGTTTTCACACACCTCTCATAATTTCTCCTATATCGCTGTGTTTTGATGCACATCTTATAACGTCCCCTATATCACTGTGTAGTCGCGCACCTCCCATAGCATCCCCTATATTGCTGTGCCTTCGCATACCTCTCATACCTTCACCTATATCGCCCTGTTTTCGCGCACCTCCCATTCATTCTCCTATATCGCTGTGTTTTTGTGCACATCCCACAGATTCACCTTTATCGCTGTGTTATTGCTCACCTCTCATAGCTTCCCCTATATCACCGTGTTTTTGCTCACCTCTCATAGCTTCCAATATATTGTCCTGCTTTCACGCACCCTCTTGTCTTCCCCTATATCACTGTGTTTTCGCGTACCTCCCATAGCATCCCCTATATTGCTGTGTCTTCGCACTCATCTCATACATTCCCCTATATCGCCCTGTTTTCGAGCACCTCCCATACCTTCCCCTATATCGCTGTGTTTTCGTGCACCTTTCATACCTCCTCCTATATCGCTGTTTTTTCACTCACCTCTCATAACTTCTCCTATATTGCTGTATTTTTGCGCACGTCTCATAACTTCCCCTATATCTCTGTGTTTTCATGCACATCTCATAACGTCCCCTATATCGCTCTGCCTTCGTGCACCCCTATATCGCTGTGTTTTCGTGCACCTCTCATACCTTCCCCTATATCACTGTGTTTTCACGCACCTCTCATAACTTCCCCTATATTGCTGTGTTTTCACACAGCTGTCATTGTTTCCCGACTATCGCCGAGTATTGATGCACATCTCATACCGTCTCCTATATCGCTGTGCATTCATGCACCTCCAATAGAATCCCATATATCGCTGTGCCTTCGCGCACCTCTCATACCTTCCCCTATATCGCCCTGTTTTCGCGCACCTCTCATTCCTTCCCCTATATCGCTGTGTTTTCACACACCTCTCATAACTTCTCCTATAGTGCTGCATTTTTGTGCACCTCTCATAACTTTCCCTATATCGCCGTGTTTTCATGCACATCTCATAACGTCCCCTATATCACTGTGTAGTCGCGCACCTCCCATAGCATCCCCTATATTGCTGTGCCTTCGCATACCTCTCATAACTTCACCTATATCGCCCTGTTTTCGCGCACCTCCCATTCGTTCTCCTATATCGCTGTGTTTTTGTGAACCTCTCATAACTTCCCTAATATCGTTGCGTTTTCATGCACATCTCATAACGTCCCTTATATAGCTGTGTATTCACGCATCTCCCATAGCATCCTCTATATTGCTGTGCCTTGCGCACCTCTCATACCTTCCCCTATATCGCTGTTTTTTTGCGCACATCCCATAGATTCACCTTTATCGCTGTGTTATTGCTCACTTCTCATAGCTTCGCCGATATCGCCGTGTTTTTGCTCACCTCTCATAGCTTCCACTATATTGCGCTACTTTCACGCACCTCTCATATCTTCCCATATAACACTGTGTTTTCGCGCATCTCCCATAGCATCCCCTATATTGCTGTGTCTTCACACTCCTCTCATGCCTTCCCATACATCGCCCTGTTTTCGAGCACCTCCGATACCTTCCCCTATATCGCTGTGTTTACGTGCACCTTTCATACCTCCCCCTATATCGCTGTGTTTTCACTCACCTCTCATAACTTCTCCTATATCGCTTTGTTTTTGCGCACCTCTTATAATTTCCCCTATATCGCCGTGTTTTTATGCACATCTCATAACGTCCCCTATATCGCTGTGTATTCATGCACCTCCAATAGATTCCCATATATCACTCTGCCTTCGCGCACCACTCATACCTTCCCCTATATCGCCCTGTTTTCGCGCACCTCTCATTCCTTCCCCTATATCGCTGTGTTTTCACACACCTCTCATAACTTCTCCTATATCGCTTTGTTTTTGTGCATCTCTTATATCTTCCCTAATATCGCTGCGTTTTCATGCACATCTCATAACGTCCCCTATATCGCTGTGTATTCACGCACCTCCCGTAGCATCCACTATATCGCTGTGCCTTCATGCACCTCACATACCTTCCCCTATATTGCCCTGTATTCGCGCACCTCCCATAACATCCCCTATATCGCTGTGCCTTTGCGCACCTCTCATACCTTCCACTATATCGCTGTGTTTTCACGCACCTCTCATAACTTCTCCAATATTGCTGCATTTTTGCGCACCTCTCATAACTTCCCCCATATCGCTGTGTTTTTATGCACATCTCATAACGTCCCCTATATCACTGTGTAGTCGCGCACCTCCCATAGCCTCTCACATATTGCTGTGCCTTCGCGCATTTCTCATACCTTCGCCTATATCGCCCTGTTTTCGCACACTTCCCATTCATTCTCCTATGTCGCTGTGTTTTTGTGAACCTCTCATACCTTCCCTAATATCGCTGCGTTTTCATACACATCTCATAACGTCCGGTATATCTCTGTGTATTCACGCACCTCCCACAGCATCCCTTATATCGCTGTGCCTTGCGCACCTCTCATACCGTCCCCTATATTGCCGTGTTTTCGCGCACCTCTCATAGCTTCCCCCATATCGCCGTGTTTTCATACAAATCTCATACCGTCCCCTATATCGCCCTGTTTTCGAGCACCTCCCATACCTTCCCCTGTATCGCTGTGTTTTCGTGCACCTCTCATACGTCTCTCTATATCGCTGTGTTTTCACGCACCTCTCTTAACTTCTCTTATATCGCTGTGTTTCTGTGCACCTCTTATATCTTCCCTAATATCGCTGATTCTTCCTGCACATCTCATAACGTCCCCTATATCGCTGTGTATTCACGCACCTCCCATAGCATCCCCTATATCGCTGTGCCTTGCGCACCTCCCATACCTTCCCCTATATCGCTGTCTTTTCGCACACAACCCATAGATTCAACTTTATCACTGTGTTATTGCACACCTCTCAGAGCTTCCCCTATATCGCCGTGTTTTTGCTCACCTTTCATAGCTTCCCCTATATCGCCGTGTTTTCGCGCACCTCTCATGTCTTCACCTGGATCGCTATGTTTTCGCTCCTCTCATTACTTCCCCTATATCGCTGTGTTTTTTCACACCTCTGATACATTCCCCTGTATCGCCGTGTTTTCGCGCACCTCTCATAATTTCCCCTATATCGCCGTGTTTTCGCTCACGTCCCATAGCGTCCCCTATAACGCTGTGTTTTCGGGCACCTCTCATACCTTCTCCTATATTGCCGTGTTTTCATGCACATCTCATAACGTCCCCTATATCGCTGTGTATTCCTGCACCTCCCATAGCACCCCTATATAACGGTGCCTTCGCGTACCTCTCATGCCTTCCCCTATATCGCTGTGTTTTCACGCACATCTCATAACTTCTCCTATATTGCTGCATTTTAGCGCACCTCTCATAACTTCCCCTATATCGCTGTGTTTTTATGCACATCTCATAACGTCCCCCATATCACTATGTAGTCGCGCACCTCCCATAGCCTCCAACATATTGCTGTGCCTTCGTGCACTTCTCATACCTTCACCTATATCGCCCTGTTTTCGCACACTTCCCATTCATTCTCCTATGTCGCCTTGCTTTTGTGAACCTCTCATATCTTCTCTAATATCGCTGCGTTTTCATGCACATCTCATAACGTCTAGTATATCGCTGTGTATTCACGCACCTCCCATAGCATCCCCTATATCGCTGTGCCTTGCGCACCTCTCATACCGTCCCCTATATTGCCGTGTTTTCGAGCACCTCCCATACCTTCCCCTATATCGCTTTGTTTTTATGCACATCTCGTAACGTCCCCCATATCACTATGTAGTCGCGCACCTCCCATAGCCTCCCACATATTGCTGTGCCTTCGCGCACTTCTCATACCTTCGCCTATATCGCCCAGTTTTCGCACACTTCCCATTCATTCTCCCATGTCGCTGTGCTTTTGTGAGCCTCTCATATCTTCCCTAATATCGCTGCGTTTTCATGCACACCTCATAACGTCCCGTATATCGCTGTGTATTCACGCACCTCCCATAGCATCCCCTATATCGCTGTGCCTTGCACACCTCTCATACCTTCCCCTATATAGCTGTGTTTTTGCGCACATCCCATAGATTCACCTTTATCGCTCTGTTATTGCTGACCTTTCATACCTCCTCCTATATCGCTGTTTTTTCACTCACCTCTCATAACTTCTCCTATATTGCTGTATTTTTGCGCACGTCTCATAATTTCCCTATATCTCTGTGTTTTCATGCACATCTCATAACGTCCCCTATATCGCTGTGCCTTCGTGCACCTCTCATTCCTTCCCCTATATAGCTGTGTTTTCGTGCACCTCTCATACCTTCCCCTATATCACTGTGTTTTCACGCACCTCTCATAACTTCCCCTATATTGCTGTGTTTTCACACAGCTGTCATTGTTTCCCGACTATCGCCGTGTATTCATGCACATCTCATACCGTCTCCTATATCGCTGTGTATTCATGCACCTCTAATAGAATCCCATATATCGCTCTGCCTTCGCGCACCTCCCATAGCATCCCCTATATCGCTGTGCCTTGCGCACCTCTCATACCTTCCCCTATATCGCTGTCTTTTTGCACACATCCCATAGATTCAACTTTATCGCTGTGTTATTGCACACCTCTCACAGCTTCCCCTATATCGCCGTGTTTTTGCTCACCTCTCATAGCTTCCCCTATATTGCCGTGTTTTCGCGCACCTCTCATGTCTTCACCTAGATCGCTATGTTTTCGCTCCTCTCATTACTTCCCCTATATCGCTGTATTCTCGCACCTCTGATACATTCCCTGTATCGCCGTGTTTTCGCGCACCTCTCATTATTTTCCCTATATCGCCGTGTTTTCGCGCACCTCTCATTCCTTCCCCAATATCGCCGTGTATTCGCACACCTCATATTCCATCCCCTGTATCGCTGTGTTTTCACACACCTCTCATACCTTCCCCTATATCACTGTGTTTTCGCGCACCTCCCATTCATTCTCCTATATCGCTGTGTTTTTGCGCACATCCCATAGATTCACCTTTATCGCTGTGTTATAGCTCACCTCTCATAGCTTCCCCTATATCACTGTGTTTGCACGCACCTCTCATAACTTCCCCTATATTGCTGTGTTTTCACACAGCTGTCATTGTTTCCCGACTATCGCCGAGTATTGATGCACATCTCATACCGTCTCCTATATCGCTGTGTATTCATGCACCTCCAATTGAATCCCATATATCGCTGTGCCTTCGCGCACCTCTCATACCTTCCCCTATATCGCCCTGTTTTCGCGCACCTCTCATTACTTCCCCTATATCGCTGTGTTTTCACACACCTCTCATAACTTCTCCTATAGTGCTGCATTTTTGTGCACCTCTCATAACTTTCCCGAAATCGCCGTGTTTTCATGCACATCTCATGACGTCCCCTATATCACTGTGTAGTCGCGCACCTCCCATAGCATCCCCTATATTGCTGTGCCTTCGCATACCTCTCATAACTTCACCTATATCGCCCTGTTTTCGCGCACCTCCCATACCTTCCCCTATATAGCTGTGTTTTCGTGCACCTTTCATACCTCCTCCTATATCGCTGAGTTTTCACTCACCTCTCATAACTTCTCCTATATTGCTGTATTTTTACGCACCTCTCATAACTTCCCCTATATCGCCGTGTTTTTATGCACATCTCATAACGTCCCCTATATCGCTGTGCCTTCGTGCACCTCTCATTCCTTCCCCTATATCGCTGTGTTTTCGTGCACCTCTCATACCTTCCACTATATCGCTGTGTTTTCACACACCTCTCATAACTTCTCCTATATCGCTGTGTTTTTGTGCACCTCTTATATCTTCCCTAATATCGCTACGTTTTAATGCACATCTCATAGCGTCCCCTATATCGCTGTGTTTTCACGCACCTCCCATAGCATCCTCTATATCGCTGTGCCTTGCGCACCTCTCATACCTTCCCCTATATCGCTGTCTTTTCGCGCACATCCCATAGATTCAACTTTATCGCTGTATTATTGCACACCTCTCACAGCTTCCTCTATATCGCCGTGTTTTTGCTCACCTCTCATAGCTTCCCCTATATTGCCGTGTTTTCGCGCACCTCTCATGTCTTCACCTAGATCGCTATGTTTTCGCTCCTCTCATTACTTCCCCTATATCGCTGTTTTCTCGCACCTCTGATACATTCCCCTGTATCGCCGTGTTTTCGCGCACCTCTCATTATTTTCCCTATATCGCCGTGTTTTCGCGCACCTCTCATTCCTTCCCCAATATCGCCGTGTATTCGCACACCTCATATTCCATCCCCTGTATCGCTGTGTTTTCACACACCTCTCATACCTTCCCCTATATCACTGTGTTTTCGCGCACCTCCCATTCATTCTCCTATATCGCTGTGTTTTTGCGCACATCCCATAGATTCACCTTTATCGCTGTGTTATAGCTCACCTCTCATAGCTTCCCCTATATCACTGTGTTTGCACGCACCTCTCATAACTTCCCCTATATTGCTGTGTTTTCACACAGCTGTCATTGTTTCCCGACTATCGCCGAGTATTGATGCACATCTCATACCGTCTCCTATATCGCTGTGTATTCATGCACCTCCAATAGAATCCCATATATCGCTGTGCCTTCGCGCACCTCTCATACCTTCCCCTATATCGCCCTGTTTTCGCACACCTCTCATTACTTCCCCTATATCGCTGTGTTTTCACACACCTCTCATAACTTCTCCTATAGTGCTGCATTTTTGTGCACCTCTCATAACTTTCCCGAAATCGCCGTGTTTTCATGCACATCTCATGACGTCCCCTATATCACTGTGTAGTCGCGCACCTCCCATAGCATCCCCTATATTGCTGTGCCTTCGCATACCTCTCATAACTTCACCTATATCGCCCTGTTTTCGCGCACCTCCCATACCTTCCCCTATATAGCTGTGTTTTCGTGCACCTTTCATACCTCCTCCTATATCGCTGAGTTTTCACTCACCTCTCATAACTTCTCCTATATTGCTGTATTTTTGCGCACCTCTCATAACTTCCCCTATATCGCCGTGTTTTTATGCACATCTCATAACGTCCCCTATATCGCTGTGCCTTCGTGCACCTCATTCCTTCCCCTATATCGCTGTGTTTTCGTGCACCTCTCATACCTTCCACTATATCGCTGTTTTCACACACCTCTCATAACTTCTCCTATATCGCTGTGTTTTTGTGCACCTCTTATATCTTCCCTAATATCGCTACGTTTTAATGCACATCTCATAGCGTCCCCTATATCGCTGTGTTTTCACGCACCTCCCATAGCATCCTCTATATCGCTGTGCCTTGCGCACCTCTCATACCTTCCCCTATATCGCTGTCTTTTCGCGCACATCCCATAGATTCAACTTTATCGCTGTATTATTGCACACCTCTCACAGCTTCCTCTATATCGCCGTGTTTTTGCTCACCTCTCATAGCTTCCCCTATATTGCCGTGTTTTCGCGCACCTCTCATGTCTTCACCTAGATCGCTATGTTTTCGCTCCTCTCATTACTTCCCCTATATCGCTGTTTTCTCGCACCTCTGATACATTCCCCTGTATCGCCGTGTTTTCGCGCACCTCTCATTATTTTCCCTATATCGCCGTGTTTTCGCGCACCTCTCATACCTTCCCCTATATCATTGTGTTTTCGCGCACCTCTCATGGCTTCCCCAATATCGCCGTGTATTCATGCACATCTCATACCGTCCCCTATATCGTTGTGTTTTCGCGCACCTCCCATAGCATCGCTGACATCGGTATGTTTTCGCTCCTCTCATTACTTCCGCTATATCACTATGTTTTCGTGCACGGCCCATAGCGTCCCCTATATCGCTGTGTTTTCTCGCACCTCTGATAAATTCCCCCGTATCGCCGTGTTTTCGCACACATCCCATAGCTTCCACTATATTGCCCTGTTTTTGCACACCTCTCATAGCATCCCCTATATCACTGTGTTTTCGCACACCTCCCATAGCATCCCCTATATTGCTGTGCCTTCGCACACCTCTCATACCTTCCCCTATATCGCCGTTTTCGCGCAACTCCCATACCTTCTCCTATATCGTAGTGTTTTCACGCACCTCTCATGCCTTCCCCTATATCGCCCTGTTTTCGAGTACCTCCCATAACTTCCGCTATATTGCCCTGTTTTCGCGCACCTCTCATGTCTTCCTCTATATCGACGTGTCTTCATACAAATCTCATACCGTCCGCTATATCGCCGTGTTTTCGCACACCTCTCATAGCTTCCCCTATATTGCCGTGTTTTCATGCACATCTCCTAACGTTCCCTATATCGCTGTGTATTTGTGCACCTCCCTTAGCATCCCCTATATTGCTGTGCCTTCGCGCACCTCTCATACCTTCACCTATATCGCCCTGTTTTCGCGCACCTCCCATTCATTCTCCTATATCGCTGCGTTTTTGTGAACCTCTCATACCTTCCTTAATATCGCTGCGTTTTCATGCACATCTCATAACGTCCCGTATATCGCTGTGTATTCACGCATCTCCCATAGCATCCCCTATATTGCTGTGCCTTGCGCACCTCGCACACCTTCCCCTATATCGCTGTGTTTTTGCGATAATCCCATAGATTCACTTTTATCGCTGTGTTATTACTCACCTCTCATAGCTTCCACTATATTGCCCTACTTTCACGCACCTCTCATGTCTTCCCCTATATCACTGTGTTTTCACGCACCTCCCATAGCATCCCCTATATTGCTGTGTCTTCACACTCCTCTCATAGCTTCCCCTATATCGCCCTGTTTTCGAGCACCTCCCATAAATACCCCTATATCGCTGTGTTTTCGTGCACCTTTCATACCTCCCCCTATATCGCTGTGTTTTCACTCACCTCTCATAACTTCTCCTATATTGCTGTATTTTTGCGCACCTCTCATAACTTCCCCTATATAGCCGTGTTTTTATGCACATCTCATTACGTCCCCTATATCGCTGTGTATTCGCGCACCTCCCATAGAATCCCCTATATCGCTGTGCCTTAGCGCACCTCTCATACCTTCCCCTATATCGCCCTGTTGTCGCGCTCCTCTCATACCTTCCCCTATATCGCCCTGTTGTCGCGCTCCTCTCATTCCTTTCCCTATATCGCTGTGTTTTCACACACCTCTCATAACTTCTCCTATATTGCTGTGTTTTTGTGCACCTCTTATATCTTCCCTAATATCGCTGCATTTTCATGCACATCTCATAACGTCCCCTATATGGCTGTGTATTCACGCACCTCCCGTAGCATCCCCTATATCGCTGTGCCTTCGTGCACCTCACATACCTTCCCCTATATGGCCTTGTATTCGCGCACCTCCCATAACATTCCCTATATCGCTCTGCCTTCACGCACCTCTCATACCTTCCCCTATATCTCTGTGTTTTCATGCACATCTCATAACGTCTCCTATATCGCTCTGTTTTCATGCACCTCGCATAACTCCCCTATATCGCCCTGTTTTTGCGCACTTCTCATACCTTCCCCTATAATACTGTGTTTTCACGCACCTCTCATAACTTCCCCTATATCGCTATGTTTTCGCACACCTGTCATTGTTTCCCGACTATCGCCGTGTATTCATGCACATCTCATACCGTCCCCTATATCGCTTTGTTTTCGCGCACCTATCATACATACCCCTATATCGCTGTCTTTTCGGGCATATCCCATAGCTTCACCTTTATCTCTGTGTTATTGCTCACCTCTCACAGCTTCCCCTGTATCGCCATGTTTTCACGCACCTCTCATGTCTTCACCTATATTGATATGTTTTCGCTCCTCTCATTACTTCCCTTATATCGCTGTGTTTTCTCGTACCTCTAATACATTCCCCTATATCGCCTTGTTTTCGCGCACATCCCATAGCGTCGCCTATATTGCTGTGTTTTCGGGCACCTCTCATATCTTCCACTATATTGCCCTGTTTTCGCGCACCTCCCTAACCTTCCCCTATATCGCCCTGTTTTCGCGCACCTCCCATACCTCCCCCTTTATTGCTGTGTTTTCGTGCACCTCTCATACCTTCCCCTATATCGCTGTGTTTTCGCATACCTGTCATTGTCCCCCGACTATCGCCGTGTATTCATGCACATCTCATACCGTCCCCTATATCGCTGTGTTTTCGCGCACCTCCAATAGCATCCCCTATATCGCTGTGCCTTGCGCACCTCTCATACCTTCCCCTATATCGCTGTCTTTTCGCGCACATCCCATAGATTCA
Organism: Mobula birostris; assembly: GCF_030028105.1. NCBI lineage: Eukaryota > Metazoa > Chordata > Chondrichthyes > Myliobatiformes > Myliobatidae > Mobula > Mobula birostris. The sequence goes on along the minus strand of NW_027278700.1, from coordinate 43,777 downwards.
CCTTTATCGCTTTGTTACTCCTCACCTCTCATAGATTCCCCTATATCTCCGAGTTTTTGCTCACTTCTCATAGCTTCCACTATATTGCCCTGTATTCACGCACCTCTCATGTCTTCCCCTATATCACTGTGTTTTCGCACACCTCTCATAGCTTCCCCTATATCACAGTGTTTTCATGCACATCTCATACCGTCTCCTATATCACTGTGTTTTCGCGCACATCCCATAGCATCCCCTATATCGCTGTGCCTTCGTGTACCTCTCATATCTTCCCCTATATCGCTGTGTTTTCATGCACATCTCATAACGTCCCCTATATCGCTGTGCTTTTTCGCACCTCTGATACATTCCCCTGTATCGCCGTGTTTTTGCGCACCTCTCATAATTTCCCCTATATCGCCGTGTTTTCGCGCACCTCTCATTCCTTCCCCTATATCGCTGTGTTTTCGTGCACCTCTCATACCTTCCCCTATATCGCTGTGTTTTCACACACCTCTCATAACTTCTCTTATATCGCTGTGTTTTTGTTCACCTCTTATATCATCCCTAATATCGCTGCGTTTTAATGCACGTCTGATAACGTCCCCTATATCGCCGTGTATTCACGCACCAACCGTAGCATCCCCTATATTGCTGTGTCTTCGTGCACCTCACATACCTTCCCCTATATTGCCCTGTATTCACGCACCTCCCATAACATCCCCTATATCGCTGTGCCTTTGCGCACCACTCATACCTTCCCCTATATCACTGTCATTTCGCGCACCTCCCGTAGATTCAACTTTATCCCTGTGTTATTGCACACTTCTCACAGCTTCCCCTATATCGCCGTGTTTTTGCTCACCTTTCATAGCTTCGCCTATATTGCCGTGTTTTCGCGCACCTCTCATGTCTTCACCTAGATCGCTATGTTTTCGCTCCTCTCATTACTTCCCTTATATCGCTGTGTTTTCTCGCACCTCTGATACATTCTCCCATATCGCCGTGTTTTCGCACACGTCTCACACCTTCCCCTATATCGCTGTGTTTTCACGCACCTCTCATAACTTCTCCTATATTGCTGCATTTTTGTGCACCCCTCATAACTTCTCCTATATCGCCGTGTTTTCATGCACATTTCATAACGTCCCCTATATCACTGTGTAGTCGCGCACCTCCCAGAGCATCCCCTATATTGCTGTGACTTCGCATACCTCTCATAACTTCACCTATATCGCTGTGTTTTCGCGCACCTCCCATTCATTCTCTTATATCGCTTTGTTTTTGTGCACCTCTTATATCTTCCCTAATATCGCTGCGTTTTCATGCACATCTCATAACATCCCCTATATCGCTGTGTATTCACGCACCTCCCATATCATCCCCTATATCGCTGTGCCTTTGCGCACCTCTCATACCTTCCCCTATGTCTCTGTGTTTTCATGCACATCTCATAACGTCCCCTATATCGCTGTGCTTTTTCGCACCTCTGATACATTCCCCTGTATCGCCGTGTTTTTGCGCACCTCTCATAATTTCCCCTATATCGCCGTGTTTTCGCGCACCTCTCATTCCTTCCCCTATATCGCTGTGTTTTCGTGCACCTCTCATACCTTCCCCTATATCGCTGTGTTTTCACACACCTCTCATAACTTCTCTTATATCGCTGTGTTTTTGTTCACCTCTTATATCATCCCTAATATCGCTGCGTTTTAATGCACGTCTGATAACGTCCCCTATATCGCCGTGTATTCACGCACCAACCGTAGCATCCCCTATATTGCTGTGTCTTCGTGCACCTCACATACCTTCCCCTATATTGCCCTGTATTCACGCACCTCCCATAACATCCCCTATATCGCTGTGCCTTTGCGCACCACTCATACCTTCCCCTATATCACTGTCATTTCGCGCACCTCCCGTAGATTCAACTTTATCCCTGTGTTATTGCACACTTCTCACAGCTTCCCCTATATCGCCGTGTTTTTGCTCACCTTTCATAGCTTCGCCTATATTGCCGTGTTTTCGCGCACCTCTCATGTCTTCACCTAGATCGCTATGTTTTCGCTCCTCTCATTACTTCCCTTATATCGCTGTGTTTTCTCGCACCTCTGATACATTCTCCCATATCGCCGTGTTTTCGCACACGTCTCACACCTTCCCCTATATCGCTGTGTTTTCACGCACCTCTCATAACTTCTCCTATATTGCTGCATCTTTGTGCACCCCTCATAACTTCTCCTATATCGCCGTGTTTTCATGCACATTTCATAACGTCCCCTATATCACTGTGTAGTCGCGCACCTCCCAGAGCATCCCCTATATTGCTGTGACTTCGCATACCTCTCATAACTTCACCTATATCGCTGTGTTTTCGCGCACCTCCCATTCATTCTCTTATATCGCTTTGTTTTTGTGCACCTCTTATATCTTCCCTAATATCGCTGCGTTTTCATGCACATCTCATAACATCCCCTATATCGCTGTGTATTCACGCACCTCCCATATCATCCCCTATATCGCTGTGCCTTTGCGCACCTCTCATACCTTCCCCTATGTCTCTGTGTTTTCATGCACATCTCATAACGTCCCCTATATCGCTGTGTTTTCATGCACCTCGCATAACTTCCCCTATATCGCCCAGTTTTCGCGCACCTCTCATACCATCCCCTATATCACTGTGTTTTCACGCACCTCTCATAACTTCCCCTATATTGCTGTGTTTTCACACACCTGTCATTGTTTCCCGACTATCGCCGTGTATTCATGCACATCTCATACCGTCCCCTATATCGCTGGGTTTTCGCGCACCTCTCATACATACCCCTATATCGCTGTCTTTTCGCGCATATCCCATAGCTTCACCTTTATCTCTGTGTTATTGATCACCTCTCACAGCTTCCCCTCTTTCGCCGTGTTTTCGCGCACCTCTGATGTCTTCACCTATATTGCTATGTTTTCACTCCTCTCATTGCTTCCCTTATATCGCTGTGTTTTCTCGTACCTCTGATACATTCCCCAGTATCGCCGTGTTTTCGCGCACCTCTCATAACTTCCCCTATATCGCCGTGTTTTCGCGCACGTCCCATAGCGTCGCCTATATCGCTCTGTTTTCGGGCACCTCTCATACCTTCCACTATATTGCCCTGTTTTCGCGCACTTCCCATACCTTGACCTATATCTCCCTGTTTTCGCGCACCTCCCATACCTCCCCCTTTATTGCTGTGTTTTCGTGCACCTCTCATACCTTCCCCTATATCACTGTGTTTTCGCGCACCTGTCATTGTCTCCCGACTATTGCCGTGTATTCATGCACATTTCATACCGTCCCCTATATCGCTGTGTTTTCGCGCACCTCCAATAGCATCCCCTGTATCGCTGTGCCTTGCGCACCTCTCATAACTTCCCCTATATCGCTGTCTTTTCACGCACATCCCATAGATTCACCTTTATCGCTTTGTTATTCCTCACCTCTCATAGATTCCCCTATATCGCCGGGTTTTTGCTCACCTCTCATAGCTTCCACTATATTGCCCTGTATTCACGCACCTCTCATGTCTTCCCCTATATTACTGTGTTTTCGCGCAGCTCCCATAGCATCCCCTATATTGCTGTGCCTTCGCATACCTCTCATATCTTCCCCTATATTGCCCTGTTTTCGAGTACCTTCCATACCTTCCCCTATATTGCTGTGTTTTCGTGCACCTCTCGTACCTCCCCCTATATCGCTGTGCCGTGCGCACCTCTCATACCTACCCCTATATAGCTGTTTCTTCGTGCACATCCCACAGATTCACCTTTATCGCTGTGTTATTGCTCACCTCTCATAGCTTCCCCTATATCGCCATGTTTTTGCCCACCTCTCATAACTTACCCTATATCGCCATGTTGTTATGCACATCTCATAACGTCCTCTATATCGCTGTGTATTCACGCACCTCCCATTCCTTCACCTATATCGCTGTTTTCGTGCACCTCTCATACCTTCTCTTATATCGCTTTGCCTTCGCGCACCTCTCATACCTTCCCCTATATCGCCGTGTTTTCATGCACATCTCATAACATCCCCTATATCGCTAGGTTTTTACGCACTTCTCATAATTTCCCCTATATCGCCCAGTTTTCGCTCTCCTCTCATACCTTCTCCTATATCACTGTGTTTTCACGCAGCTCTCATACCTTCCCCTATATCGCTGTGTTTTCGCACACCTCTCATGGCTTCCCGACTATCGCCGTGTATTCATGCACATCTCATAGCTTCCCCTATATCGCTGTGTTTTCGCGCACCTCCCATAGCTTCGCCTACATCGCTGTTTTCGTGCACCTCTCATACCTTCCCTTATATCGATGTATTTTTGCGCAGAACTCACAATGTCCCGTTTATCGCTGTGTTATTGCTCACCTCTCATAGCTTCCCCTATATCGCCCTGTTTTCGCACTCCTCTCATGCATTCCCGTATATCGCTGTGTTTTTGCACACTTCTCATTACTTCCCCAATATCACCGTGTTTTCATGCACATCTCATAACGTCCCCAATGTCGCTGGGTTTTCACGCACCTCTCATAACTTCCCCTATATCGCCCTGTTTTTGCACTCCTCTCATACCTTCCCCTATATCGCTGTGTTTTCGCGCACCTCTCATACCTTCCCCTATATCGATGTATTTTTGCGCACATCTCATAACGTCCCCTATATCGCTGTGTATTCGCACACCTCCCATACCATCCTCTATATCACTGGGCCTTCGCGCACCTCTCATGCATTCCCGTATATCGCTGTGTTTTTGCACACTTCTCATAACTTCCCCAATATCACCGTGTTTTCATGCACATCTCATAACGTCCCCAATGTCGCTGGGTTTTCACGCACCTCTCATAACTTCCCCTATATCGCCCTGTTTTTGCACTCCTCTCATACCTTCCCCTATATCGCTGTGTTTTCGCGCACCTCTCATACCTTCCCCTATATCGATGTATTTTTGCGCACATCTCATAACGTCCCCTATATCGCTGTGTATTCGCGCACCTCCCATACCATCCTCTATATCACTGGGCCTTCGCGCACCTCTCATGCATTCCCGTATATCGCTGTGTTTTCGCGCTCCTCTCATACCTTCCCCAATATCACTGTGTTTTCGCGCAGATCTCATATCTTCCCCTATATCGCTGTGTTTTTGGGCACCTCTCATACTTTCCAATATATCGCCCTGTTTTCGCGCACCTCTTATACCTTCCCCTATATCGCTGTGTTTTCGTGCAGCTCTCATACCTTCCCTTATATCGCTGTATTTTGCGCACATCTCATAACTTCTCCTATATCGCTGTACTTTTGCACACATCTCATACCTTCCCCTATATTGCCGTGTTTTCATGCACATCTCATAACCTCCCCTATATCACTGTGCCTTCCCGCACCTCTCATACCTTCCCCTATATCGCCCTGTTTTCGCGCACCTCCCATACCTTCCCCGATTTCGCTGTGTATTCGTGCACCTCCCATAGCTTTGCCTACATCGCTGTTTTCGCGCACAGCCCATAGCTTCACCTTGATTGCTGTGTTATTGCTCACCTCTCATAGCTTCCCCTATATCGCCGTGTTTTCACGCACCTCGCATGTCTTCAACTATATCGCTATGTTTTTGCTCCTATCATTACTTCCACTATATCGCTGTGTTTTCTCGCACCTCTGATACATTCCCCTGTACTGACATGTTTTCGCGCACCTCTTACAATTTCCCCTATATTGCCGTGTTCTCGCACACCTCTCATACCTTCCCCTATATCACTGCTTTTTTGCGTACGTCCCATAACTTCCCCTATATGGCTGTGTTTTCTCGCACCTCTGATACATTCCCCTGTATCGCCGTGCTTTCGCGCATGTCCCATAGCTTCCACTATATTGCCCTGTTTTTGCGCACCTCTCAAGTCTTCCCCTATATCACGGTGTTTTCGCGCACCTCTCATACCTTCCACTATATCGCTCTGTTTTTGCACACCGCTCATACCTTCCCCCATATCGCTGTCTTTTCACGTACCTCTCATAACTTCTCCTATATTGCTGCATTTTTGCGCACCTCTCATAACTTTCCCCATATCGCTGTGTTTTTATGCACATCTCATAACGTCCTCATATCACTGTGTAGTCGCGCACCTCCCATAGCCGCCCACATATTGCTGTGCCTTCGCGCACTTCTCATACCTTCGCCTATATCGCCGTTTTGGCACACTTCCCATTCATTCTCCTGTCGCTGTGTTTTTGTGAACCTCTCATACCTTCCCCTATATAGCTGTGATTTTGCGAACATCCCATAGATTCACCTTTATCACTGTGATATTGCTCACCTCTCATAGCTTCCACTATATTGTCCTGCTTTCACGCACCTCTCATGTCTTCCCCTATATCACTGTGTTTTCGCGCAACTCCCATAGCATCCCCTATATGGCTGTGTCTTCGCACTCCTCTCATACCTTCCCCTATATCGCCCTGTTTTCGAGCACCTTCCATACCTTCCCCTATATCGCTGTGTTTTCACGCACCTCTCATAACTTCTCCTATATCGCTGTACTTTTCCGCACATCTCATACCTTCCCCTATATTGCCGTGTTTTCATGCACATCTCATAACCTCCCCTATATCACTGTGCATTCGCGCACCTCCCGTAGCATACCCTATATCACTGTGCCTTCCCGCAACTCTCATACCTTCCCCTATATCGCCCTGTTTTCGCGCACCTCCCATACCTTCCCCGATTTCGCTGTGTTTTCGTGCACCTCCCATAGCTTTGCCTACATCGCTGTTTTCGCGCACAGCCCATAGCTTCACCTTGATTGCTGCGTTATTGCTCACCTCTCATAGCTTCCCCTATATCGCCGTGTTTTCGCGCACCTCTCATGTCTTCACCTAGATCGCTATGTTTTAGCTCCTCTCATTTCTTCCCCTATATCGCTGTGTTTTCTCGCACCTCTGATACATTCTCCCATATCGCCGTATTTTCGCGCACCTATCATAGCTTCCCCTATATCGCCGTGTTTTCATGCACATCTCATACCGTCTCCAATATCACTGTGTTTTCAAGCACATCCAATAGCATCCCCTATATCGATGTGCCTTCGTGCACCTCTCATATCTTCCACTATATCGCTGTGTTTTCATGCACATCTCATAATTTCCCCTATATCGCTGTCTTTACACGCACATCGCATGGATTCAACTTTATCGCTGTGTTATTGCACACCTCTCACAGCTTCCCCTATATCGCCGTGTTTTTGCTCACCTCTCATAGCTTCCCCTATATCGACGTCTTTTCGCGCACCTCTCATGTCTTCACCTAGATCGCTATGTTTTCGCTCTTCTCATTACTTCCCCTATATCGCTGTGTTTTCTCGCACCTCTGATACATTCTCCCATATCGCTGTATTTTCGCGCACCTCTCATATCTTCCCCTATATCGCCGTGTTTTCATGCACATCTCATACCGTCTCCTATATCACTGTGTTTTCATGCACATCCCATAGCATCCCCTATACCGCTGTGCCTTCGTGTACCTCTCATATCTTCCCCTATATCACTGTGTTTTCATGCACATCTCATAACGTCCCCTATTTCGCTGGGCTTTCTCGCACCTCTGATACATTCCCCTGTATCGCCGTGTTTTCGCGCGCCTCTCATTCCTTCCCCTATAACGCTGTGTTTTCGGGCACCTCTCATACCTTCCCCTATATCACACTGTTTTCACGCTCATCCCATAGCTTCCACTATATCGCCCTGTTTTCGGGCACCTCCCATTCATTCTCCTATATTGCTGTGCTTTTGTGAACCTCTCATACCTTCCCTAATATCGCTGCGTTTTCATGCACATCTCATAACGGCCCGTATATCGCTGTGTATTCATGCATCTCCCATAGCATCCCCTATATTGCTGTGCCTTGCGCACCTCGCATAGCTTCCCCTATATCGCTGTCTTTTTGCGCACATCCCATAGATTCACCTTCATCGCTGTGTTATTGCTCACCTCTCATAACTTCCCCTATATCGCCGTGTTTTTGCTCACCTCTCATGTCTTCCCCTATATCACGGTGTTTTTGCACACCTCTCATACCTTCCCCTTTATCGCTGTCTTTTCACGCACATCTCATAACGTCCTCATATCACTGTGTAGTCGCGCACCTCCCATAGCCTCCCACATATTGCTGTGCCTTCGCGCACTTCTCATACCTTCGCCTATATCGCCCTGTTTTCGCACACTTCCCATTCATTCTCCTGTCGCTGTGTTTTTGTGAACCTCTCATACCTTCCCCTATATAGCTGTGTTTTTGCGAACATGCCATAGATTCACCTTTATCACTGTGTTCTTGCTCACCTCTCATAGCTTCCACTATATTGTCCTGCTTTCACGCACCTCTCATTTCTTCCACTATATCACTGTGTTTTTGCGCACCTCCCATAGCATCCCCTATACTGCTGTGTCTTCGCACTTCTCTCATACCGTCCCCTATATCGCCGTGTTTTTATGCACATCTCATAACGTCCCCTATATCGCTGTGTATTCGCGCACCTCCCATAGAATCCCCTATATCGCTGTGTTTTCGTGCACCTCTCATATCTTCCCTTATACGGCTAAATTTTTGCGCACATTTCATACCTTCCCCTATATTGATGTGCTTTCATGCACATCTCATAAAGTCCCCTATATCGCCCTGTTTTCGCGCACCTCCCATACCTTTCCCTATATTGCTGTGTTTTCGTGCACCTCTCATACCTTCCCCTATATCGCTGTGTTTTCACGCACCTCTCATAACTTCTCATATATCGCTGTACTTTTGCGCACATCTCATACCTTCCCCTATATTGCCGTGTCTTCATGCACATCTCATAACCTCCACTATATCACTGTGCATTCGCGCACCTCCCGTAGCATACCCTATATCACTGTGCCTTCCCGCACCTCTCATACCTTCCCCTATATCGCCCTGTTTTAGCGCACCTCCCATAGCTTTGCCTACATCGCTGTTTTCGCGCACAGCCCATAGCTTCACCTTGATTGCTGTGTTATTGCTCACCTCTCATAGCTTCCCCTATAACGCCATGTTTTCACGCACCTCGCATGTCTTCACCTATATCGCTATGTTTTTGCTCCTATCATTACTTCCCCTATATCGCTGTGTTTTCTTGCACCTCTGATACATTCCCCTGTATTGACATGTTTTTGCGCACCTCTTACAATTTCCCCTATATTGCCGTGTTCTCGCACACCTCTCATACCTTCCCCTATATCACTGTTTTTTTGCGCACGTCCCATAGCGTCCCCTATATCGCTGTGTTTTCTCGCACCTCTGATACATTCCCTGTATCGCCATGCTTTCGCGCATGTCCCATAGCTTCCACTATATTGCCCTGTTTTTGCGCACCTCTCATGTCTTCCCCTATATCACGGTGTTTTTGTGCACCTCTCATACCTTCCACTATTTCGCTCTGCTTTTGCACACCTCTCATACCTTCCCCTATATCGCTGTCTTTTCACGCACCTCTCATAACTTCTTCTATGTTCCTGCATTTTTGCGCACCTCTCATAACTTTCCCCATATCGCTGTGTTTTTATGCACATCTCATAACGTCCTCATATCACTGTGTAGTCGCGCACCTCCCATAGCCTCCCACATATTGCTGTGCTTTCGCGCACTTCTCATACCTTCGCCTATATCGCCCTGTTTTCGCACACTTACCATTCATTCTCCTATGTCGCTGTGTTTTTGTGAACCTCTCATACCTTCCCTAATATCGCTGCGTTTTCATGCACATCTCATAACGTCCTGTATATCGCTGTGTATTCACGCACCTCCCATAGCATCCCCTATACCGCTGTGCCTTCGTGTACCTCTCATATCTTCCCCTATATCACTGTGTTTTCATGCACATCTCATAACGTCCCCTATTTCGCTGGGCTTTCTCGCACCTCTGATACATTCCCCTGTATCGCCGTGTTTTCGCGCGCCTCTCATTCCTTCCCCTATAACGCTGTGTTTTCGGGCACCTCTCATACCTTCCCCTATATCACACTGTTTTCACGCTCATCCCATAGCTTCCACTATATCGCCCTGTTTTCGGGCACCTCCCATTCATTCTCCTATATTGCTGTGCTTTTGTGAACCTCTCATACCTTCCCTAATATCGCTGCGTTTTCATGCACATCTCATAACGGCCCGTATATCGCTGTGTATTCATGCATCTCCCATAGCATCCCCTATATTGCTGTGCCTTGCGCACCTCGCATAGCTTCCCCTATATCGCTGTCTTTTTGCGCACATCCCATAGATTCACCTTCATCGCTGTGTTATTGCTCACCTCTCATAACTTCCCCTATATCGCCGTGTTTTTGCTCACCTCTCATGTCTTCCCCTATATCACGGTGTTTTTGCACACCTCTCATACCTTCCCCTTTATCGCTGTCTTTTCACGCACATCTCATAACGTCCTCATATCACTGTGTAGTCGCGCACCTCCCATAGCCTCCCACATATTGCTGTGCCTTCGCGCACTTCTCATACCTTCGCCTATATCGCCCTGTTTTCGCACACTTCCCATTCATTCTCCTGTCGCTGTGTTTTTGTGAACCTCTCATACCTTCCCCTATATAGCTGTGTTTTTGCGAACATGCCATAGATTCACCTTTATCACTGTGTTCTTGCTCACCTCTCATAGCTTCCACTATATTGTCCTGCTTTCACGCACCTCTCATTTCTTCCACTATATCACTGTGTTTTTGCGCACCTCCCATAGCATCCCCTATACTGCTGTGTCTTCGCACTTCTCTCATACCGTCCCCTATATCGCCGTGTTTTTATGCACATCTCATAACGTCCCCTATATCGCTGTGTATTCGCGCACCTCCCATAGAATCCCCTATATCGCTGTGTTTTCGTGCACCTCTCATATCTTCCCTTATACGGCTAAATTTTTGCGCACATTTCATACCTTCCCCTATATTGATGTGCTTTCATGCACATCTCATAAAGTCCCCTATATCGCCCTGTTTTCGCGCACCTCCCATACCTTTCCCTATATTGCTGTGTTTTCGTGCACCTCTCATACCTTCCCCTATATCGCTGTGTTTTCACGCACCTCTCATAACTTCTCATATATCGCTGTACTTTTGCGCACATCTCATACCTTCCCCTATATTGCCGTGTCTTCATGCACATCTCATAACCTCCACTATATCACTGTGCATTCGCGCACCTCCCGTAGCATACCCTATATCACTGTGCCTTCCCGCACCTCTCATACCTTCCCCTATATCGCCCTGTTTTAGCGCACCTCCCATAGCTTTGCCTACATCGCTGTTTTCGCGCACAGCCCATAGCTTCACCTTGATTGCTGTGTTATTGCTCACCTCTCATAGCTTCCCCTATAACGCCATGTTTTCACGCACCTCGCATGTCTTCACCTATATCGCTATGTTTTTGCTCCTATCATTACTTCCCCTATATCGCTGTGTTTTCTTGCACCTCTGATACATTCCCCTGTATTGACATGTTTTTGCGCACCTCTTACAATTTCCCCTATATTGCCGTGTTCTCGCACACCTCTCATACCTTCCCCTATATCACTGTTTTTTTGCGCACGTCCCATAGCGTCCCCTATATCGCTGTGTTTTCTCGCACCTCTGATACATTCCCTGTATCGCCATGCTTTCGCGCATGTCCCATAGCTTCCACTATATTGCCCTGTTTTTGCGCACCTCTCATGTCTTCCCCTATATCACGGTGTTTTTGTGCACCTCTCATACCTTCCACTATTTCGCTCTGCTTTTGCACACCTCTCATACCTTCCCCTATATCGCTGTCTTTTCACGCACCTCTCATAACTTCTTCTATGTTCCTGCATTTTTGCGCACCTCTCATAACTTTCCCCATATCGCTGTGTTTTTATGCACATCTCATAACGTCCTCATATCACTGTGTAGTCGCGCACCTCCCATAGCCTCCCACATATTGCTGTGCTTTCGCGCACTTCTCATACCTTCGCCTATATCGCCCTGTTTTCGCACACTTACCATTCATTCTCCTATGTCGCTGTGTTTTTGTGAACCTCTCATACCTTCCCTAATATCGCTGCGTTTTCATGCACATCTCATAACGTCCTGTATATCGCTGTGTATTCACGCACCTCCCATAGCATCCCCTATACCGCTGTGCCTTCGTGTACCTCTCATATCTTCCCCTATATCACTGTGTTTTCATGCACATCTCATAACGTCCCCTATTTCGCTGGGCTTTCTCGCACCTCTGATACATTCCCCTGTATCGCCGTGTTTTCGCGCGCCTCTCATTCCTTCCCCTATAACGCTGTGTTTTCGGGCACCTCTCATACCTTCCCCTATATCACACTGTTTTCACGCTCATCCCATAGCTTCCACTATATCGCCCTGTTTTCGGGCACCTCCCATTCATTCTCCTATATTGCTGTGCTTTTGTGAACCTCTCATACCTTCCCTAATATCGCTGCGTTTTCATGCACATCTCATAACGGCCCGTATATCGCTGTGTATTCATGCATCTCCCATAGCATCCCCTATATTGCTGTGCCTTGCGCACCTCGCATAGCTTCCCCTATATCGCTGTCTTTTTGCGCACATCCCATAGATTCACCTTCATCGCTGTGTTATTGCTCACCTCTCATAACTTCCCCTATATCGCCGTGTTTTTGCTCACCTCTCATGTCTTCCCCTATATCACGGTGTTTTTGCACACCTCTCATACCTTCCCCTTTATCGCTGTCTTTTCACGCACATCTCATAACGTCCTCATATCACTGTGTAGTCGCGCACCTCCCATAGCCTCCCACATATTGCTGTGCCTTCGCGCACTTCTCATACCTTCGCCTATATCGCCCTGTTTTCGCACACTTCCCATTCATTCTCCTGTCGCTGTGTTTTTGTGAACCTCTCATACCTTCCCCTATATAGCTGTGTTTTTGCGAACATGCCATAGATTCACCTTTATCACTGTGTTCTTGCTCACCTCTCATAGCTTCCACTATATTGTCCTGCTTTCACGCACCTCTCATTTCTTCCACTATATCACTGTGTTTTTGCGCACCTCCCATAGCATCCCCTATACTGCTGTGTCTTCGCACTTCTCTCATACCGTCCCCTATATCGCCGTGTTTTTATGCACATCTCATAACGTCCCCTATATCGCTGTGTATTCGCGCACCTCCCATAGAATCCCCTATATCGCTGTGTTTTCGTGCACCTCTCATATCTTCCCTTATACGGCTAAATTTTTGCGCACATTTCATACCTTCCCCTATATTGATGTGCTTTCATGCACATCTCATAAAGTCCCCTATATCGCCCTGTTTTCGCGCACCTCCCATACCTTTCCCTATATTGCTGTGTTTTCGTGCACCTCTCATACCTTCCCCTATATCGCTGTGTTTTCACGCACCTCTCATAACTTCTCATATATCGCTGTACTTTTGCGCACATCTCATACCTTCCCCTATATTGCCGTGTCTTCATGCACATCTCATAACCTCCACTATATCACTGTGCATTCGCGCACCTCCCGTAGCATACCCTATATCACTGTGCCTTCCCGCACCTCTCATACCTTCCCCTATATCGCCCTGTTTTAGCGCACCTCCCATAGCTTTGCCTACATCGCTGTTTTCGCGCACAGCCCATAGCTTCACCTTGATTGCTGTGTTATTGCTCACCTCTCATAGCTTCCCCTATAACGCCATGTTTTCACGCACCTCGCATGTCTTCACCTATATCGCTATGTTTTTGCTCCTATCATTACTTCCCCTATATCGCTGTGTTTTCTTGCACCTCTGATACATTCCCCTGTATTGACATGTTTTTGCGCACCTCTTACAATTTCCCCTATATTGCCGTGTTCTCGCACACCTCTCATACCTTCCCCTATATCACTGTTTTTTTGCGCACGTCCCATAGCGTCCCCTATATCGCTGTGTTTTCTCGCACCTCTGATACATTCCCTGTATCGCCATGCTTTCGCGCATGTCCCATAGCTTCCACTATATTGCCCTGTTTTTGCGCACCTCTCATGTCTTCCCCTATATCACGGTGTTTTTGTGCACCTCTCATACCTTCCACTATTTCGCTCTGCTTTTGCACACCTCTCATACCTTCCCCTATATCGCTGTCTTTTCACGCACCTCTCATAACTTCTTCTATGTTCCTGCATTTTTGCGCACCTCTCATAACTTTCCCCATATCGCTGTGTTTTTATGCACATCTCATAACGTCCTCATATCACTGTGTAGTCGCGCACCTCCCATAGCCTCCCACATATTGCTGTGCTTTCGCGCACTTCTCATACCTTCGCCTATATCGCCCTGTTTTCGCACACTTACCATTCATTCTCCTATGTCGCTGTGTTTTTGTGAACCTCTCATACCTTCCCTAATATCGCTGCGTTTTCATGCACATCTCATAACGTCCTGTATATCGCTGTGTATTCACGCACCTCCCATAGCATCCCCTATACCGCTGTGCCTTCGTGTACCTCTCATATCTTCCCCTATATCACTGTGTTTTCATGCACATCTCATAACGTCCCCTATTTCGCTGGGCTTTCTCGCACCTCTGATACATTCCCCTGTATCGCCGTGTTTTCGCGCGCCTCTCATTCCTTCCCCTATAACGCTGTGTTTTCGGGCACCTCTCATACCTTCCCCTATATCACACTGTTTTCACGCTCATCCCATAGCTTCCACTATATCGCCCTGTTTTCGGGCACCTCCCATTCATTCTCCTATATTGCTGTGCTTTTGTGAACCTCTCATACCTTCCCTAATATCGCTGCGTTTTCATGCACATCTCATAACGGCCCGTATATCGCTGTGTATTCATGCATCTCCCATAGCATCCCCTATATTGCTGTGCCTTGCGCACCTCGCATAGCTTCCCCTATATCGCTGTCTTTTTGCGCACATCCCATAGATTCACCTTCATCGCTGTGTTATTGCTCACCTCTCATAACTTCCCCTATATCGCCGTGTTTTTGCTCACCTCTCATGTCTTCCCCTATATCACGGTGTTTTTGCACACCTCTCATACCTTCCCCTTTATCGCTGTCTTTTCACGCACATCTCATAACGTCCTCATATCACTGTGTAGTCGCGCACCTCCCATAGCCTCCCACATATTGCTGTGCCTTCGCGCACTTCTCATACCTTCGCCTATATCGCCCTGTTTTCGCACACTTCCCATTCATTCTCCTGTCGCTGTGTTTTTGTGAACCTCTCATACCTTCCCCTATATAGCTGTGTTTTTGCGAACATGCCATAGATTCACCTTTATCACTGTGTTCTTGCTCACCTCTCATAGCTTCCACTATATTGTCCTGCTTTCACGCACCTCTCATTTCTTCCACTATATCACTGTGTTTTTGCGCACCTCCCATAGCATCCCCTATACTGCTGTGTCTTCGCACTTCTCTCATACCGTCCCCTATATCGCCGTGTTTTTATGCACATCTCATAACGTCCCCTATATCGCTGTGTATTCGCGCACCTCCCATAGAATCCCCTATATCGCTGTGTTTTCGTGCACCTCTCATATCTTCCCTTATACGGCTAAATTTTTGCGCACATTTCATACCTTCCCCTATATTGATGTGCTTTCATGCACATCTCATAAAGTCCCCTATATCGCCCTGTTTTCGCGCACCTCCCATACCTTTCCCTATATTGCTGTGTTTTCGTGCACCTCTCATACCTTCCCCTATATCGCTGTGTTTTCACGCACCTCTCATAACTTCTCATATATCGCTGTACTTTTGCGCACATCTCATACCTTCCCCTATATTGCCGTGTCTTCATGCACATCTCATAACCTCCACTATATCACTGTGCATTCGCGCACCTCCCGTAGCATACCCTATATCACTGTGCCTTCCCGCACCTCTCATACCTTCCCCTATATCGCCCTGTTTTAGCGCACCTCCCATAGCTTTGCCTACATCGCTGTTTTCGCGCACAGCCCATAGCTTCACCTTGATTGCTGTGTTATTGCTCACCTCTCATAGCTTCCCCTATAACGCCATGTTTTCACGCACCTCGCATGTCTTCACCTATATCGCTATGTTTTTGCTCCTATCATTACTTCCCCTATATCGCTGTGTTTTCTTGCACCTCTGATACATTCCCCTGTATTGACATGTTTTTGCGCACCTCTTACAATTTCCCCTATATTGCCGTGTTCTCGCACACCTCTCATACCTTCCCCTATATCACTGTTTTTTTGCGCACGTCCCATAGCGTCCCCTATATCGCTGTGTTTTCTCGCACCTCTGATACATTCCCTGTATCGCCATGCTTTCGCGCATGTCCCATAGCTTCCACTATATTGCCCTGTTTTTGCGCACCTCTCATGTCTTCCCCTATATCACGGTGTTTTTGTGCACCTCTCATACCTTCCACTATTTCGCTCTGCTTTTGCACACCTCTCATACCTTCCCCTATATCGCTGTCTTTTCACGCACCTCTCATAACTTCTTCTATGTTCCTGCATTTTTGCGCACCTCTCATAACTTTCCCCATATCGCTGTGTTTTTATGCACATCTCATAACGTCCTCATATCACTGTGTAGTCGCGCACCTCCCATAGCCTCCCACATATTGCTGTGCTTTCGCGCACTTCTCATACCTTCGCCTATATCGCCCTGTTTTCGCACACTTACCATTCATTCTCCTATGTCGCTGTGTTTTTGTGAACCTCTCATACCTTCCCTAATATCGCTGCGTTTTCATGCACATCTCATAACGTCCTGTATATCGCTGTGTATTCACGCACCTCCCATAGCATCCCCTATATCGCTGTGCCTTGCGCACCTCTCATACCTTCCCCTATACAGCTGTGTTTTTCCGCACATCCCATAGATTCACCTTTATCACTGTATTATTGCTCACCTCTCATATCTTCCCCTATATCACTGTGTTTTTGCGCACCTCCCATAGCATCCCCTATATTGCTGTGTCTTCGCACTCCTCTCATGCCTTCCCCTATATCGCCCTGTTTTCGAGCACCTCCCATACCTTCCTCTATATCGCTGTGTTTTCGTGCACCTTTCATTCCTCCTCCTATATCGCTGTGCTTTCACTCACGTCTCATAGCTTCTCCTATGTTGCTGTATTTTTGCACACCTCTCATAACTTCCCCTATATCGCCTTGATTTTATGCACATCTCATAACGTCCCCTATATTGCTGTGTATTCGCGCACTTCCCATAGAATCCCCTATATCGCTGTGCCTTCGCGCACCTCTCATGCTTCCCCTATATCGCCCTGTTTTCGCGCACCTCTCATTCCTTCCCCTATATCGCTGTGTTTTCGAGCACCTCTCGTACCTTCACCTATATCGCTGTGTTTTCACACACCTCTCATAACTTCTCCTATATCGCTGTGTTTTTGTGCACCTCTTATATCTTCCCTAATATCGCTGCGTTTTAATGCACATCTCATAACGTCCCCATATCGCTGTGTATTCACGCACCTCCCATAGCATCCCCTATATCGCTGTGCCTTGCGCACCTCTCATACCTTCCCTATATTGCTGTCTTTTCGCGCACATCCCATAGATTCAACTTTACCGCTCTGTTATTGCACACCTCTCACAGCTTCCCCTATATCGCCGTGTTTTTGCTCACCTCTCATAGCTTCCCCGATATCGCCGTGTTTTCGCGCACCTCTCATGTCTTCACCTAGATCGCTATGTTTTCACTCCTCTCATTACTTCCCCTATATTGCTGTGTTTTCTCGCACCTCTGATACATTCTCCCATATCGCCGTGTTTTCATGCATATCTCATGCCGTCTCCTATATCACTGTGTTTTCACGCACATCCCATACCATCCGTTATATCGCTGTGCCTTCCTGTACCTCTCATATCTTCCCCTATATCTTTGTGTTTTCATGCACATCTCATACCGTCTCCTATATCACTGTGTTTTCACGCACATCCCATAGCATCCCCTATATCGCTGTGCCTTCGTGTACCTCTCATATCTTCCCCTATATCGCTGTGTTTTCATGCACATCTCATAACGTCCCCTATATCGCTGTGCTTTCTCGCACCTCTGATATATTCCCCTGTATCGTCGTGTTTTCTCGCACCTCTCATAATTTCTCCTATATCGCCCTTGTTTTCTGCACCTCTTATTTGTTCCTTAATATCGCTGCATTTTAATGCACATCTCATAACGTCCCCAATATCGCTGTGTATTCACGCACCTCCCATATCATCCACTATATTGATGTGCCTTGCGCACTTCTCATACCATCCCCTATATCGCTGTCTTTTCGTGCACATCCCACTTTCTCGCTGTGTTATTGCACACCTCTCACAGCTTGCCCTAGATCGCCGTGTTTTTGCTCACCTCTCATAGCTTCCCCTATATCGCCGTGTTTTTGCGCACCTCTCATGTCTTCACCTAGATCGCTAAGTTTTCGCTCCTCTGATTACTTCCCCTATATCACTGTGTTTTCTCACACCTCTGATACATTCTCCCATATCGCCGTGTTTTCGTGTACCTCTCATAACGTCCCCTATATCGCTGTGCTTTCTCGCACCTCTGATACATTCCCCTGTATCGCCGTGTTTTCATGCACTTCTCATAATTTCCCCTATATCGCCGTGTTTTCGCGCACGTCCCATAGCGTGCCCTATAACGCTGTGTTTTCGGGCACCTCTCTTACCTTCCCCTATATTGCCGTGTTTTCATGCAGATCTCATAACGTCCCCTATATCGCCCTGTTTTCGCGCACCTCCCATACATTCCCCTATATCGCTGTATTATTGTGCACCTCTCATACCTTCCCCTATATCGTTGTGTTTTCACGCACCTCTCATAACTTCTCCTATATCGCTGTACTTTTGCGTACATCTCATACCTTCCCCTATATTGCCGTGTTTTCATGCACATCTCATAACGTCCCCTATATCGCTGTGCATTCGCGCACCTCTCATACCTTCCCCTATATCGCCCTGTTTTCGCGCACCTCCCATACCTTCCCCGATATCGCTGTGTTTTCGTGCACCTCCCATAGCTTCGACTACATCGCTGTTTTCGCGCACAACCCATAGCTTCACCTTGGTCGCTGTGTTATTGCTCACCTCTCATAGCTTCCCCTATATCGCCGTGGTTTTGCGCACCTCGCATGCCTTCACCTATATCGCTATGTTTTTGCTCCTATCATTACTTCCCCTATATCGCTGTGTTTTCTCGCACCTCTGATGCATTCTCCTGTATTGCCATGTTTTCGCGCACTCTTAGAATTTCCTCTATATTGCTGTGTTCTCGCACACCTCTCATACCTTCCCCTATATCGCCCTGTTTTCGCACACCTCTCATACCTTCCCCTATATCGCCGTGTTTTCACGCACCTCTCATAACTTCTCCAATATTCCTGCATTTTTGCGCACCTCTCATAACTTCCCCCATATCGCTGTGTTTTTATGCACATCTCATAACGTCCCCTATATCACTGTGTAGTCGCGCACCTCCCATAGCCTCCCACATATTGCTGTGCCTTCGCGCATTTCTCATACCTTCGCCTATATCGCCCTGTTTTCGCACACTTCCCATTCATTCTCCTATGTCGCTGTGTTTTTGTGAACCTCTCATACCTTCCCTAATATCGCTGCGTTTTCATGCACATCTCATAACGTCCCGTATATCGCTGTGTATTCACGCACCTTCCATAGCATCCACTATATCGCTGTGCCTTGCGCACCTCTCATACCGTCCCCTATATTGTCGTGTATTCGCGCACCTCTCATAGCTTCCCCTATATCGCCATGTTTTCATACAAATCTCATACCGTCCCCTATATCGCCCTGTTTTCGAGCCCCTCCCATACCTTCCCCTGTATCGCTGTGTTTTCGTGCACCTCTCATACCTCCCTCTATATCGCTGTGTTTTTGTGCACCTCTTATATCTTCCCTAATATTGCTGCTTCTTCCTGCACATCTCATAACGTCCCCTATATCGCTGTGTATTCACGCACCTCCCATAGCATCCCCTATATCGCTGTGCCTTGCGCACCTCCCATACCTTCCCCTATATCGCTGTCTTTTCGCACACATCCCATAGATTCAACTTTATCACTGTGTTATTGCACACCTCTCAGAGCTTCCCTTATATCGCCGTGTTTTTGCTCACCTTTCATAGCTTCCCCTATATCGCTATGTTTTTGCTGCTCTCATTACTTCCCCTATATCGCTGTGTTTTCTCGCACCTCTGATACATTCTCCCATGTCGCCGTGTTTTCATGCATATCTAATACCGTCTCCTATATCACTGTGTTTTCACGCACATCCCATACCATCCGTTATATCGCTGTGCCTTCCTGTACCTCTCATATCTTCCCCTATATCGTTGTGTTTTCATGCACATCTCATACCGTCTCCTATATCACTGTGTTTTTACGCACATCCCATAGCATCCCCATATCGCTGTGCCTTCGTGTACCTCTCATATCTTCCCCTATATCGCTGTGTTTTCATGCACATCTCATAAAGTCCCCTATATCGCTGTGCTTTCTCGCACCTCTGATACATTCCCCTGTATCACCGTGTTTTCTCGCACCTCTCATAATTTCTCCTATATCGCCCTTGTTTTCTGCACCTCTTATTTCTTCCTTAATATCGCTGCATTTTAATGCACATCTCATAACGTCCCCAATATCGCTGTGTATTCACGCACCTCCCATATCATCCACTATATTGATGTGCCTTGCGCACTTCTCATACCATCCCCTATATCGCTGTCTTTTCGTGCACATCCCACTTTCTCGCTGTGTTATTGCACACCTCTCACAGCTTGCCCTAGATCGCCGTGTTTTTGCTCACCTCTCATAGCTTCCCCTATATCGCCGTGTTTTTGCGCACCTCTCATGTCTTCACCTAGATCGCTAAGTTTTCGCTCCTCTGATTACTTCCCCTATATCACTGTGTTTTCTCACACCTCTGATACATTCTCCCATATCGCCGTGTTTTCGTGTACCTCTCATAACGTCCCCTATATCGCTGTGCTTTCTCGCACCTCTGATACATTCCCCTGTATCGCCGTGTTTTCATGCACTTCTCATAATTTCCCCTATATCGCCGTGTTTTCGCGCACGTCCCATAGCGTGCCCTATAACGCTGTGTTTTCGGGCACCTCTCTTACCTTCCCCTATATTGCCGTGTTTTCATGCAGATCTCATAACGTCCCCTATATCGCCCTGTTTTCGCGCACCTCCCATACATTCCCCTATATCGCTGTATTATTGTGCACCTCTCATACCTTCCCCTATATCGTTGTGTTTTCACGCACCTCTCATAACTTCTCCTATATCGCTGTACTTTTGCGTACATCTCATACCTTCCCCTATATTGCCGTGTTTTCATGCACATCTCATAACGTCCCCTATATCGCTGTGCATTCGCGCACCTCTCATACCTTCCCCTATATCGCCCTGTTTTCGCGCACCTCCCATACCTTCCCCGATATCGCTGTGTTTTCGTGCACCTCCCATAGCTTCGACTACATCGCTGTTTTCGCGCACAACCCATAGCTTCACCTTGGTCGCTGTGTTATTGCTCACCTCTCATAGCTTCCCCTATATCGCCGTGGTTTTGCGCACCTCGCATGCCTTCACCTATATCGCTATGTTTTTGCTCCTATCATTACTTCCCCTATATCGCTGTGTTTTCTCGCACCTCTGATGCATTCTCCTGTATTGCCATGTTTTCGCGCACTCTTAGAATTTCCTCTATATTGCTGTGTTCTCGCACACCTCTCATACCTTCCCCTATATCGCCCTGTTTTCGCACACCTCTCATACCTTCCCCTATATCGCCGTGTTTTCACGCACCTCTCATAACTTCTCCAATATTCCTGCATTTTTGCGCACCTCTCATAACTTCCCCCATATCGCTGTGTTTTTATGCACATCTCATAACGTCCCCTATATCACTGTGTAGTCGCGCACCTCCCATAGCCTCCCACATATTGCTGTGCCTTCGCGCATTTCTCATACCTTCGCCTATATCGCCCTGTTTTCGCACACTTCCCATTCATTCTCCTATGTCGCTGTGTTTTTGTGAACCTCTCATACCTTCCCTAATATCGCTGCGTTTTCATGCACATCTCATAACGTCCCGTATATCGCTGTGTATTCACGCACCTTCCATAGCATCCACTATATCGCTGTGCCTTGCGCACCTCTCATACCGTCCCCTATATTGTCGTGTATTCGCGCACCTCTCATAGCTTCCCCTATATCGCCATGTTTTCATACAAATCTCATACCGTCCCCTATATCGCCCTGTTTTCGAGCCCCTCCCATACCTTCCCCTGTATCGCTGTGTTTTCGTGCACCTCTCATACCTCCCTCTATATCGCTGTGTTTTTGTGCACCTCTTATATCTTCCCTAATATTGCTGCTTCTTCCTGCACATCTCATAACGTCCCCTATATCGCTGTGTATTCACGCACCTCCCATAGCATCCCCTATATCGCTGTGCCTTGCGCACCTCCCATACCTTCCCCTATATCGCTGTCTTTTCGCACACATCCCATAGATTCAACTTTATCACTGTGTTATTGCACACCTCTCAGAGCTTCCCTTATATCGCCGTGTTTTTGCTCACCTTTCATAGCTTCCCCTATATCGCTATGTTTTTGCTGCTCTCATTACTTCCCCTATATCGCTGTGTTTTCTCGCACCTCTGATACATTCTCCCATGTCGCCGTGTTTTCATGCATATCTAATACCGTCTCCTATATCACTGTGTTTTCACGCACATCCCATACCATCCGTTATATCGCTGTGCCTTCCTGTACCTCTCATATCTTCCCCTATATCGTTGTGTTTTCATGCACATCTCATACCGTCTCCTATATCACTGTGTTTTTACGCACATCCCATAGCATCCCCATATCGCTGTGCCTTCGTGTACCTCTCATATCTTCCCCTATATCGCTGTGTTTTCATGCACATCTCATAAAGTCCCCTATATCGCTGTGCTTTCTCGCACCTCTGATGCATTCCCCTGTATCACCGTGTTTTCTCGCACCTCTCATAATTTCTCCTATATCGCCCTTGTTTTCTGCACCTCTTATTTCTTCCTTAATATCGCTGCATTTTAATGCACATCTCATAACGTCCCCTATATCGCTGTGTATTCACGCACCTCCCATAGCATCCCCTATATTGCTGTGCCTTGCGCACTTCTCATACCTTCCCCTATATCGCTGTCTTTTCGCGCACATCCCATAGATTCAACTTTCTCGCTGTATTATTGCACACCTCTCACAGCTTGCCCTATATAGCCGTGTTTTTGCTCACCTCTCATAGCTTCCCCTATATCGCCGTGTTTTCGCGCACCTCTCATGTCTTCACCTAGATCGCTATGTTTTCGCTCCTCTCATTACTTCCCCTATATCGCTGTGTTTTCTCACACCTCTGATAGATTCCCCTATATCGCCCTGTTTTCAAGCACCTCCCATACCTTCCCCTGTATCGCTGTGTTTTCGTGCACCTCTCATACCTCCCTCTATATCGCTGTGTTTTCACGCACCTCTCATAACTTCTCCTATATCGCTGTGTTTTTGTGCACCTCTTATATCTTCCCTAATATCGCTGCTTCTTCCTGCACATCTCATAACGTCCCCTATATCGTTGTATATTCACGCACCTCCCATAGCATCCCTATATCGCTGTGCCTTGCGCACCTCCCATACCTTCCCCTATATCGGTGTCTTTTCGCACACATCCCATAGATTCAACTTTATCACTGTGTTATTGCACACCTCGCAGAGCTTCCCCTATATCGCCGTGTTTTTGCTCACCTTTCATAGCTTCCCCTATATCGCTGTGTTTTCGCTCACCTCTCATGTCTTCACCTAGATCGCTATGTTTTCGCTCCTCTCATTACTTCCCCTATCTCGCTGTGTTTTCTCGCACCTCTCATACATTCCCCTGTATCGCCGTGTTTTCGCGCACCTCTCATAATTTCCCCTATATCGCCGTGTTTTCGCGCACGTCCCATAGCGTCACCTATAACGCTGTGTTTTTGGGCACCTCTCTTACCTTCCCCTATATTGCCGTGTTTTCATGCACATCTCATAACTTCCCCTATATCGCTCTGTTTTCGCGCACCTCCCATACCTTCCCCTATATCGCTGTATTATTGTGCACCTCTCATACCTTCCCCATATCGTTGTGTTTTCACGCACCTCTCATAACTTCTCCTATATCGCTGTACTTTTGCGTACATCTCATACCTTCCCATATATTGCCGTGTTTTCATGCACATCTCATAACGTCCGCTATATCGCTGTGCATTCGCGCACACCCCGTAGCATCCCCTATATCACTGTGCCTTCGCGCACCTCTCATACCTTCCCCTATATCGCCCTGTTTTCGCGCACCTCCCATACCTTCCCCGATATCGCTATGTTTTCGTCAACCTCCCATAGCTTCGACTACATCGCTGTTTTCGCGCACAACCCATAGCTTCACCTTGATCGCTGTGTTATTGCTCACCTCTCATAGCTTCCCCTATATCGCCGTGTTTTTGCGCACCTCGCATGTCTTCAACTATATCGCTATGTTTTTGCTCCTGTCATTACTTCCCCTATATTGATGTGTTTTCTCGCACCTCTGATGCATTCTCCTGTATTGCCATGTTTTCGCGCACTCTTAGAATTTCCCCTATATTGCTGTGTTCTCGCACACCTCTCACACCTTCCCCTATATCGCCCTGTTTTCGCACACCTCTCATACCTTCCCCTATATCGCTGTGTTTTCACGCACCTCTCATAACTTCTCCTATATTGCTGCATTTTTGCGCAACTCTCATAACTTCCCCTATATCGCTGTGTTTTTATGCACATCTCATAACGTCCCCTATATCACTGTGTAGTCGCGCACCTCCCATAGCCTCCCACATATTGCTGTGCCTTCGCGCATTTGTCATATCTTCACCTATATCGCCCTGTTTTCGCACACTTCCCATTCATTCTCCTATGTCGCCTTGCTTTTGAGAACCTCTCATACCTTCCCTAATATCGCTGCGTTTTCATGCACATCTCATAACGTCCCATATATCGCTGTGTATTCATGCACCTCCCATAGCATCCCCTATATCGCTGTACCTAGCGCACCTCGCATACCGTCCCCTATATTGTTGTGTTTTCGCGCACCTCTCATAGCTTCCCCTATATCGCCATGTTTTCATACAAATCTCATACCGTCCGCTATATCGTCCTGTTTTCGAGCACCTCCCATACCTTTCCCTGTTTCGCTGTGTTTTCGTGCACCTCTCATACCTCCCTCTATATCGCTGTGTTTTCACGCACCTCTCATAACTTCTCCTATATCGCTGTGTTTTTGTGCACCTCTTATATCTTCCCTAATATCGCTGCTTCTTCCTGCACATCTCATAACGTCCCCTATATGGCTGTGTATTCACGCACCACCCATAGCATCCCCTATATCGCTGTGCCTTGCGCACATCTCAAACCTTCCCCTATATTGATGTGTTTTCATGCAAATCTCATAACGTCCCCTATATCGCTGTATTATTGTGCACCTCTCATACCTTCCCCTATATCGCTGTGTTTTCACGCACCTCTCATAACTTATGCTATATCGCTGTACTTTTGCGTACATCTCATACCTTCCCCTATTTTGCCGTGTCTTCATGCACATCTCATAACATCTCCTATATCGCTGTGCATTCGCGCACCTCCCGTAGCATTCCCTATATCACTGTGCCTTCGCGCACCTCTCATACCTTCCCCTATATCGCCCTGTTTTCGCACACCTCTCATTCCTTCCCCTATATCGCTGTGTTTTCATGCACCTCTCATAACTTCTCCAATATTGCTGCATTTTTGCGCACCTCTCATAACTTCCCCCATATCGCTGTGTTTTTAGGCACATCTCATAACGTCCCCTATATCACTGTGTAGTCGCGCACCTCCCATAGCCTCCCACATATTGCTGTGCCTTCGTGCATTTCTCATACCTTCGCCTATATTGCCCTGTTTTCGCACACTTCCCATTCATTCTCCTATGTCGCTGTGTTTTTGTGAACTTCTGATACCTTCCCTAATATCGCTGCGTTTTCATGCACATCTCATAACGTCCCGTACATCGCTGTATATTCACGCACCTCCCATAGCATCCCCTATATCGCTGTCCCTTGGGCACCTCTCATACCGTCCCCTATATTGTCGTGTTTTCGCGCACCTCTCATAGCTTCCCCTATATGGCCATGTTTTCATACAAATCTCATACCGTCCCCTATATCGCCCTGTTTTCGAGCACCTCCCATACCTTCCCCTGTATCGCTGTGTTTTCGTGCACCTCTCATACCTCCCTCTATATCGCTGTGTTTTCACGCACCTCTCATAACTTCTCCTATATCGCTGTGTTTTTGTGCACCTCTTATATCTTCCCTAATATCGCTGCTTCTTCCTGCACATCTCATAAAGTCCCCTATATGGCTGTGTATTCACGCACCTCCCATAGCATCCCCTATATCGCTGTGCCTTGCACACCTGCCATACCTTCCCCTATATCGGTGTCTTTTCGCACACATCCCATAGATTCAACTTTATCACTGTGTTATTGCACACCTCGCAGAGCTTCCCCTATATCGCCGTGTTTTTGCTCACCTTTCATAGCTTCCCCTATATCGCTGTGTTTTCGCGCACCTCTCATGTCTTCACCTGGATCGCTATGTTTTCGCTCCTCTCATTACTTCCCCTATCTCGCTGTGTTTTCTCGCACCTCTGATACATTCCCCTGTATCGCCGTGTTTTCACGCACCTCCCATAGCGTCCCCTATATCGCTGTGTTTTCGCGCACATCCCATACCATCCGTCAAATCGCTGTGCCTTCCTGTACCTCTCATATCTTCCCCTATATCGTTGTGTTTTCATGCACATCTCATACCGTCTCCTATATCACTGTGTTTTCACACACATCCCATAGCATCCCCTATATCGCTGTGTATTTGCGCACCTCCCAGACCTTCCCCTATATCGCTGTGTTTTCGTGCATCTCTCATTCCTTCCCCTATATCGTTGTGTTTTCACACACCTCTCATAACTTCTCCTATATCGCCCTTGTTTTCTGCACCTCTTATTTCTTCATTAATATAGCTGCATTTTAATGCACATCTCATAACGTCCCCTATATCGCTGTGTATTCACGCACCTCCCATAGCATCCCCTATATTGCTGTGCCTTGCGCACTTCTCTTACCTTCCCCTATATCGCTGTCTTTTCGCGCATATCCCATAGATTCAACCTTATCGCTGTGTTATTGCACACCTCTCACAGCTTCCCTGATATCGCCGTGTTTTTGTTCACCTCTCATAGATTCCCCTATATCGCCGTGTTTTCGCGCAGCTCTCATGTCTTCACCTAGATCGCTATGTTTTCGCTCCTCTCATTACTTCCCCTATATCGCTGTGTTTTCTCACACCTCTGATACATTCTCCCATCTCGCCGTGTTTTCGTGTACCTCTCACATCTTCCCCTATATCGCTGTGTTTTCATGCACATCTCATAACGTCCCGTATATCGTTGTGCTTTCTCGCACCTCTGATACATTCCCCTGTATCGCCGTGTTTTCGTGCACTTCTCATGAGTTCCCCTATATTGCTGTGTTTGCGCGCACGTCCCATAGGCTCCCCTATATCGCTGTGTTTTCGGGCACCTCTCATACCTTCCCCTTTTCGCACTGTTTTCGCGCACCTCCCATTCCTTCCCCTATATTGCTGTGTTTTCGTGCACCTCACATACCTTGCCTTATATTACTGTGTTTTCACGCACCTCTCATAAATTCTGCTGTAATGCTGTATTTTTGCGCACCTCTCATACCTTCCCCCATATTGCCGTGTTTTCATGCACATCTCATAACGTCCCCTATATAGCTGTGTATTCGTGCACCTCCCATAGCCCCCTATATCACTGTGCCTTCGCGCACCTCTCATACCTTCCCCTATATCGCCCTGTTTTAGCTCACTTCCCATAACTTCCCCGATATCGCCGTGTTTTTGCACACCTCTCATACCTTCCCCTGTATCGCTGTGTTTTCATGCACCTCTCATGGCTTCCCCAATATCGCCGTGTATTCATGCACATCTCGTACTGTCCCCTTTATCACTGTGTTTTCGCGCACCTCCCATAGCGTCCCCTGTATCGCTGTGTTTTCGCGCACCTCTCATGCCTTCCCCTGTATCGCTGTGTTTTCACGCACCTCTCATAACTTCTGCTATATCGCTGTATTTTTGTGCACATCTCATACCTTCCCCTATATTGATGTGTTTTCATGCAAATCTCATAACGTGCCCTATATCGCCCTGTTTTCGTGCACCTCCCATACCTTCCCCTATATCGCTGTATTATTGTGCACCTCTCATACCTTCCCCTATATCGCCATGTTTTCACGCACCTCTCATAACTTCTCCTATATCGCTGTACTTTTGCGTACATCTCATACCTTCCCCTATATTGTCGTGTTTTCGCGCACCTCTCACAGCTTCCCCTATATCGCCATGTTTTCATACGAATCTCATACCGTCCCCTATATCGCCCTGTTTTCGAGCACCTCCCATACCTTCCCCTGTATCGCTGTGTTTTCGTGCACCTCTCATACCTCCCTCTATATCGCTGTGTTTACACGCACCTCTCATAACTTCTCCTATATCGCTGTGTTTTTGTGCACCTCTTATATCTTCCCTAATATCGCTGCTTCTTCCTGCACATCTCATAACGTTCCCTATATCGCTGTGTATTCACGCACCTCCCATAGCATCCCCTATATCGCTGTGCCTTGTGCACCTCCCATACCTTCCCCTATATCGGTGTCTTTTCGTACACATCCCATAGATTCAACTTTATCACTGTGTTATTGCACACCTCGCAGAGCTTCCCATATATCGCCATGTTTTTGCTCACCTTTCATAGCTACCCCTATATCGCTGTGTTTTCGCGCACCTCTCATGTCTTCACCTAGATCGCTATGTTTTCGCTCCTCTCATTACTTCCCCTATCTCGCTGTGTTTTCTCGCACCTCTGATACATTCCCCTGTATCGCCGTGTTTTCGCGCACCTCTCATAATTTCCCCTATATCGCCGTGTTTTCGCGCACGTCCCATAGCGTGCCCTATAACGCTGTGTTTTCGGGCACCTCTCTTACCTTCCCCTATATTGCCGTGTTTTCATGCACATCTCATAACATCTCCTATATCGCTGTACTTTTGCGTACATCTCATACCTTCCCCTATATTGCCGTGTTTTCATGCACATCTCATAACGTCCCCTATATCACTGTGCATTCGCGCACCTCCCGTAGCATCCCCTATATCACTGTGCCTTTGCGCACCTCTCATACCTTCCCCTATATCGCCCTGTTTTCGCGCACCTCCCCTACCTTCTCTGATATCGCTATGGTTTCGTGCACCTCCCATAGCTTCGACTACATCGCTGTTTTCGCGCACAACCCATAGCTTCACCTTGATCGCTGTGTTATTTCTCACCTCTCATAGCTTCCCCTATATCGCCGTGTTTTTGCGCACCTCGCATGTCTTCACCTATATCGCTATGTTTTTGCTCCTATCATTACTTCCCCTATATCGCTGTGTTTTCTCGCACCTCTGATTCGTTCTCCTGTATTGCCATGTTTTCGCACACTCTTAGAATTTCCTCTATATTGCTGTGTTCTCGCACACCTCTCATACCTTCCCCTATATCGCCCTGTTTTCGCACACCTCTCATACCTTCCCCTATATCGCTGTGTTTTCACGCACCTCTCATAACTTCTCCAATATTGCTGCATTTTTGCGCACCTCTCATAACTTCCCCCATATTGCTGTGTTTTTATGCAAATCTCATAACGTGCCCTATATCGCCCTGTTTTCGTGCACCTCCCATACCTTCCCCTATATCGCTGTATTATTGTGCACCTCTAATACCTTCCCCTATATCGCCGTGTTTTCACGCACCTCTCATAACTTCTCCTATATCGCTGTACTTTTGCGTACATCTCATACCTTCCCCTATATTGTCGTGTTTTCGCGCACCTCTCACAGCTTCCCCTATATCGCCATGTTTTCATACGAATCTCATACCGTCCCCTATATCGCCGTTTTCGAGCACCTCCCATACCTTCCCCTGTATCGCTGTGTTTTCGTGCACCTCTCATACCTCCCTCTATATCGCTGTGTTTTCACGCACCTCTCATAATTTCCCCTATATCGCCGTGTTTTCGCGCACGTCCCATAGCGTGCCCTATAACGCTGTGTTTTCGGGCACCTCTCTTACCTTCCCCTATATTGCTGTGTTTTCATGCACATCTCATAACGTCCCCTATATCGCCCTGTTTTCGCACACCTCCCATACCTTCCCCTATATCGTTGTGTTTTCACGCACCTCTCATAACATCTCCTATATCGCTGTACTTTTGCGTACATCTCATACCTTCCCCTATATTGCCGTGTTTTCATGCACTTCTCATAACGTCCCCTATATCGCTGTGCATTCGCGCACCTCCCGTAGCATCCCCTATATCACTGTGCCTTTGCGCACCTCTCATACCTTCCCCTATATCGCCCTGTTTTCGCACACTTCCCATTCATTCTCCTATGTCGCTGTGTTTTTGTGAACCTCTCATACCTTCCCTAATATCGCTGCTTTTTCATGCACATCTCATAACGTCCCGTATATCGCTGTGTATTCACGCACCTCCCATAGCATCCCCTATATCGCTGTGCCTTGCGCACGTCTCATACCGTCCCCTATATTGTCATGTTTTCGCGCACCTCTCATAGCTTCCCCTATATGGCCATGTTTTCATACAAATCTCATACCGTCCCCTATATCGCCCTGTTTTCGAGCACCTCCCATACCTTCCACTGTATCGCTGTGTTTTCGTGCACCTCTCATGTCTTCACCTGGATCGCTATGTTTTCGCTCCTCTCATTACTTCCCCTATCTCGCTGTGTTTTCTCGCACCTCTGATACATTCCCCTGTATCGCCGTGTTTTTGCGCACCTCTCATAATTTCCCCTATATCGCTGTGCTTTCGCGCACGTCCCATAGCGTCCCCTATAACGCTGTGTTTTCGCGCAACTCTCATACCTTCCCCTATATTGCCGTGTTTTCATGCACATCTCATAACGTCCCCTATATCGCTGTGTATTCGTGCACCTCCCATATCACCCCTATATAACTGTACCTTCGCGTACCTCTCATGCCTTCCCCTATATCGCTGTGTTTTCACGCACCTCTCATAACTTCTGCTATATTGCTGCATTTTTGCGCAACTCTCATAACTTCCCCTATATCGCTGTGTTTTTATGCACATCTCATAACGTCTCCTATATCAGTGTGTAGTCGCGCACCTCCCATAGCCTCCCACATATTGCTGTGCCTTCGCGCACTTCTCATACCTTCACCTATATCGCCCTGTTTTCGCACACTTCCCATTCATTCTCTTATGTCGCCTTGCTTTTGTGAACCTCTCATACCTTCCCTAATATCGCTGCGTTTTCATGCACATCTCATAACGTCCCATATATCGCTGTGTATTCACGCACCTCCCATAGCATCCCCTATATCGCTGTACCTAGCGCACCTCTCATACCGTCCCCTATATTGTTGTGTTTTCGCGCACCTCTCATACCTTCCCCATATCGTTGTGTTTTCACGCACCTCTCATAACTTCTCCTATATCGCTGTACTTTTGCGTACATCTCATGCCTTTCCCATATATTGCCGTGTTTTCATGCGCATCTCATAACGTCCGCTATATCGCTGTGCATTCGCGCACCTCCCGTAGCATCCCCTATATCACTGTGCCTTCGCGCGCCTCTCATACCTTCCCCTGTATCGCCCTGTTTTCGCGCACCTCCCATACCTTCCCCGATATCGCTATGTTTTCGTGCACCTCCCATAGCTTCGACTACATCGCTGTTTTCGCGCACAACCCATAGCTTCACCTTGATCGCTGTGTTATTGCTCACCTCTCATAGCTTCCCCTATATCGCTGTGTATTCACGCACCTCGCATAGCATCCCCTATATCGCCGTGTATTCATGCACCTCTCATACCGTCCCCTATATCGCTGTCTTTTCGCGCACATCCCATAGATTCACCTTTATCGCTTTGTTATTCCTCACCTCTAATAGTTTCCCCTAAATCGCCGGGTTTTTGCTCACCTCTCATAGCTTCCACTATATTGCCCTGTATTCACGCAGTTCTCATACCTTCCCCTATATCGCTGTGTTTTCGCACACCTCTCATGGCTTCCCGACTATCGCCGTGTATTCATGCACATCTCATAGCTTCCCCTATATCACTGTGTTTTCACACAGCTCTCATACCTTCCCCTATATCGCCCTGTTTTCGCTCACTTCCCATAACCTCCCCGATATCGCTGTGTTTTTGCACACCTCTCTTACCTTCCCCTATGTCGCTGTGTTTTCAAGCACCTCTCATGGCTTCCCCAATATCGCCGTGTATTCATGCACATCTCGTACCGTCCCCTTTATCGCTGTGTTTTCGCGCACCTCCCATAGCGTCCCCTATATCGCTGTGTTTTCGCACACATCCCATACCATCCGTTATATCGCTGTGCCTTCCTGTACCTCTCATATCTTCCCCTATATTGTTGTGTTTTCATGCACATCTCATACCGTCTCCTATATCACTGTGTTTTCACGCACATCCCATAGCATCCCCTATATCGCTGTGTTTTTGCGCACCTCCCAGACCTTCCCCTATATCGCTGTGTTTTCGTGCATCTCTCATACATTCCCCTATATCGTTATGTTTTCACACACCTCTCATAACTTCTCCTATATCGCCCTTGTTTTCTGCACCTCTTATTTCTTCCTTAATATCGCTGCATTTTAATGCACATCTTATAACTTCCCCTATATCGCTGTGTATTCACGCACCTCGCATAGCATCCCCTATATTGCTGTGCCTTGCGCACTTCTCATACCTTCCCCTATATCGCTGTCTTTTCGCGCACATCCCATAGATTCAACTTTATCGCTGTGTTATTGCACACCTCTCATAGCTTCCCCTATATCGCCGTGTTTTTGCGCACCTCGCATGACTTCACCTATATCGCTATGTTTTCTCACACCTCTGATACATTCTCCCATATCGCCGTGTTTTCGTGTACCTCTCATATCTTCCCCTGTATCGCTGTGTTTTCATGCACATCTCATAATGTCCCCTATATCGCTGTGCATTCGCGCACCTCCCGTAGCTTCCCCTATATCACTGTGCCTTCGCGCACCTCTCATACCTTGCCCTATATTACTGTTTTTTCACGCACCTCTCATAAATTCTGCTATAAAGCTGTATTTTTGCGCACCTCTCATACCTTCCGCCATATTGCCGTGTTTTCATGCACATCTCATAACGTCCCCTATATAGCTGTGTATTCGTGCACCTCCCATAGCCCCCTATATCACTGTGCCTTCGCGCACCCCTCATACCTTCCCCTATATCGCCCTGTTTTCGCTCACTTCCCATAACTTCCCCGATATCGCTGTGTTTTTGCACACCTCTCATACCTTCCCCTATATCGCTGTGTTTTCATGCACCTCTCATGGCTTCCCCAATATCGCCGTGTATTCATGCACATCTCGTACTGTCCCCTTTATCGCTGTGTTTTCACGCACCTCTCATAACTTCTGCTATATCGCTGTATTTTTGTGCACATCTCATAACTTCCCCTATATTGATGTGTTTTCATGCAAATCTCATAACGTCCCCTATATCGCCCTGTTTTCGCGCACCTCCCATACCTTCCCCATATCGCTGTATTATTGTGCACCTCTCATACCTTCCCCTATATCGCTGTGTTTTCACGCACCTCTCACAACTTCTCCAAAATCGCTGTACTTTTGCGTACATCTCATACCTTCCCCTATATTGCAGTGTTTTCATGCACATCTCATAACATCCCCTATATCGCTGTGCATTCGCGCACCTCTCATACCTTCCCCTATATCGCCCTGTTTTCACACACCTCTCATACCCTCCCCTATATCGCTGTGTTTTCACGCACCTCTCATAACTTCTCCAATATTGCTGCATTTTTGCGCACCTCTCATAACTTCCCCCATATCGCTGTGTTTTTATGCACATCTCATAACGTCCCCTATATCGCTGTGTATTCATGCACCTCCCATAGCATCCCCTATATGGCTGTGCCTTGCGCACCTCTCATACCATCCCCTATATCGCTGTCTTTTCGCGCACATCCCATAGATTCACCTTTATCGCTTTGTTATTCCTCACCTCTAATAGTCTCCCCTAAATCGCCGGGTTTTTGCTCACCTCTCATAGCTTCCACTATATTGCCCTGTATTCACGCACCTCTCATGTCTTCCCCTATATCACTGTGTTTTCTCGCAGCTCCCATAGCATCCCCTATATTGCTGTGCCTTCGCATACCTCTCATATCTTCCCCTATATCGCCCTGATTTCGAGTACCTTCCATACCTTCTCCTATATTGCTGTGTTTTCGTGCACCTCTCGTACCTCCCCCTATATCGCTGTGCCTTGCGCACCTCTCATACCTTCCCCTATATAGCTGTTTTTTTGTTCACATCCCACAGATTCACCTTTATCGCTGTGTTATTGCTCACCTCTCATAGCTTCCCCTATATCGCCGTGTTTTTGCACACCTCTCATTACTTACCCTATATCGCCATGTTGTTATGCACATCTCATAACGTCCTCTATATCGCTGTGTATTCGCGCACCTCCCATAGTATCCCTTATATCGCTTTGCCTTCGCGCACCTCTCATACCTTCCCAAATATCGCCCTGTTTTCGCGCACCTCCCATTCCTTCACCTATATCGCTGTTTTCGTGCACCTCTCATACCTTCCCCTAAATCGCTGTGCCTTCGCGCACCTCTCATACCTTCCCCTATATCGCCGTGTTTTCATGCACATCTCATAACATCCCCTATATCGCTAGGTTTTCATGCACTTCTCATAATTTCCCCTATATCGCTCAATTTTCGCGCTCCTCTCATACCTTCTCCTATATCACTGTGTTTTCACGCAGCTCTCATATCTTCCCCTATATCGCTGTGTTTTCGCACACCTCTCATGGCTTCCCGACTATCGCCGTGTATTCATGCACATCTCATAGCTTCCCATATATCGCTGTGTTTTCGCGCACCTCCCATATCTTCGCCTACATCACTGTTTTCGTGCACCTCTCATACCTTCCCCATATCGATGTATTTTTGCGCAGATCTGATAATATCCCCTTTATCGCTGTGTTATTGCTCACCTCTCATAGCTTCCCCAAGATCGCCCTGTTTTCGCAATCCTCTCATGCATTGCCGTATATCGCTGAGTTTTTGCACACCTCTCATACCTTCCCCAATATCACCGTGTTTTCATGCACATCTCATAATGTCCGCAATGTCACTGGGTTTTCACGCACCTCTCATAACTCCCCCTATATCGCCCTGTTTTTGCACTCCTCTCATACCTTCCCCTATATCACTGTGTTTTCACGCAGCTCTCATACCTTCCCCTATATCGCCCTGTTTTTGCTCACTTCCCATAACTTCCCCGATATCGCTGTGTTTTTGCACACCTCTCATACCTTCCCCTATGTCGCTGTGTTTTCAAGCACCTCTCATGGCTTCCCCAATATCGCCGTGTATTCATGCACATCTCGTACCGTCCCCTTTATCGCTGTGCATTCGCACACCTCCCGTAGCATCACCTATATCGCTGTGCCTTCGCGCACCTCTCATACCTTCCCCTATATCGCCCTGTTTTCGCGCACCTCACATACCTTCCCCGATATCGCTATGTTTTCGTGCACCTCCCATAGCTTCGACTACATCGCCGTTTTCGCGCGCAACCCATAGCTTCACCTTGATCGCTGTGTTATTGCTCACCTCTCATAGCTTCCCCTATATCGCCGTGTTTTTGCGCACCTCGCATGTCTTCACCAATATCGCTATGTTTTTGCTCCTATCATTACTTCCCCTATATCGCTGTGTTTTCTTGCACCTCTGATACATTCTCCTGTATTGCCATGTTTTCGCGCACTCTTAGAATTTCCTCTATATTGCTGTGTTCTCGCACACCTCTCATACCTTCCTCTATATCGCCCTGTTTTCGCACACCTCTCATACCTTCCCCTATATCGCTGTGTTTTCACGCACCTCTCATAACTTCTCCAATATTGCTGCATTTTTGTGCACCTCTCATAACTTCCCCATATCGCTGTGTTTCTATGCACATCTCATAACGTCCCCTATATCACTGTGTAGTCGCGCACCTCCCATAGCCTCCTACATATTGCTGTGCCTTCGCGCATTTCTCATACCTTCGCCTATATCGCCCTGTTTTCGCACACTTCCCATTCATTCTCCTATGTCGCTGTGTTTTTGTGAACCTCTCATACCTTCCCTAATATCGCTGCGTTTTCATGCACATCTCATAATGTCCCGTATATCGCTGTGTATTCACGCACCCCCAATAGCATCCCCTATATCGCTGTGCCTTGCGCACGTCTCATACCGTCCCCTATATTGTCATGTTTTCGCGCACCTCTCATAGCTTCCCCTATATGGCCATGTTTTCATACAAATCTCATACCGTCCCCTATATCGCCCTGTTTTCGAGCACCTCCCATACCTTCCCCTGTATCGCTGTGTTTTCGTGCACCTCTCATGTCTTCCCCAATATCGCCATGTATTCATGCACATCTCGTACTGTCCCCTTTATCGCTGTGTGTTCACGCACCTCTCATAACTTCTGCTATATCGCTGTATTTTTGTGCACATCTCATACCTTCCCCTATATTGATGTGTTTTCATGCAAATCTCATAACGTCCCCTATATCGCCCTGTTTTCGCGCACCTCCCATACCTTCCCCTATATCACTGTGTTTTCACGCACCTCTCACAACTTCTCCAAAATCGCTGTACTTTTGCGTACATCTCATACCTTCCCCTATATTGCAGTGTTTTCATGCACATCTCATAACGTCCCCTATATCGCTGTGCATTCGCGCACCTCCCGTAGCTTCCCCTATATCACTGTGCCTTCGCGCACCTCTCATACCTTCCCCTATATCGCCCTGTTTTCACACACCTCTCATACCTTCCCCTATATCGCTGTGTTTTCACGCACCTCTCATAACTTCTCCAATATTGCTGCATTTTTGCGCACCTCTCATAACTTCCCCCATATCGCTGTGTTTTTATGCACATCTCATAACGTCCCCTATATCACTGTGTAGTCGCGCACCTCCCATAGCCTCCCACATATTGCTGTGCCTTCGCGCATTTCTCATACCTTCGCCTATATCGCCCTGTTTTCGCACACTTCCCATTCATTCTCCTCTGTTGCTGTGTTTCTGTGCACCTCTCATACCTTCCCTAATATCGCTGCGTTTTCATGCACATCTCATAACGTCCCGTATATCGCTGTGTATTCACGCACCTCCCATAGCATCCCCTATATTGCTGTGCCTTGCGC
Organism: Mobula birostris; assembly: GCF_030028105.1. NCBI lineage: Eukaryota > Metazoa > Chordata > Chondrichthyes > Myliobatiformes > Myliobatidae > Mobula > Mobula birostris. Next base: position 6,221 of record NW_027278700.1, on the reverse strand, counting down.
ACCTCTCATACCGTCCCCTATATTGTCGTGTTTTCGCGCACCTCTCATAGCTTCCCCAATATCGCCATGTTTTCATACAAATCTCATACAGTCCCCTATATCGCCCTGTTTTCGAGCACCTCCCATACCTTCCCCTGTATCGCTGTGTTTTCGTGCACCTCTCATACCTCCCTCTATATCGCTGTGTTTTCACGCACCTCTCATAACTTCTCCTATATCGCTGTGTTTTTGAGCACCTCTTATATCTTCCCTAATATCGCTGCCTCTTCCTGCACATCTCATAACGTCCCCTATATCGTTGTATATTCACGCACCTCCCATAGCATCCCTATATCGCTGTGCCTTGCGCACCTCCCATACCTTCCCCTATATCGGTGTCTTTTCGCACACATCCCATAGATTCAACTTTATCACTGTGTTATTGCACACCTCGCAGAGCTTCCCCTATATCGCCGTGTTTTTGCTCACCTTTCATAGCTTCCCCGATATCGCTGTGTTTTCACTCACCTCTCATGTCTTCACCTAGATCGCTATGTTTTCGCTCCTCTCATTACTTCCCCTATATCGCTGTGTTTTCTCGCACCTCTGATACATTCCCCTGTATCGCCGTGTTTTCGCGCACCTCTGATAATTTCCCCTATATCGCCGTGTTTTCGCGCACGTCCCATAGCGTCACCTATAACGCTGTGTTTTTGGGCACCTCTCATACCTTCCCCTATATCGTTGTGTTTTCACGCACCTCTCATAACTTCTCCTATATCGCTGTACTTTTGCGTACATCTCATACCTTCCCATATATTGCCGTGTTTTCATGCACATCTCATAACGTCCGCTATATCGCTGTGCATTCGCGCACTCCCGTAGCATCCCCTATATCACTGTGCCTTCGCGCACCTCTCATACCTTCCCCTATATCGCCCTGTTTTCGCGCACCTCCCATACCTTCCCCGATATCGCTATGTTTTCGTGCACCTACCATAGCTTCGACTACATCGCTGTTTTCGCGCACAACCCATAGCTTCACCTTGATTGCTGTGTTATTGCTCACATCTCATAGCTTCCCCTATATCGCCGTGTTTTTGCGCACCTCGCATGTCTTCAACTATATCGCTATGTTTTTGCTCCTATCATTACTTCCCCTATATTGCTGTGTTTTCTCGCATCTCTGATGCATTCTCCTGTATTGCCATGTTTTCGCGCACTCTTAGAATTTCCCCTATATTGCTGTGTTCTCGCACACCTCTCACACCTTCCCCTATATCGCCCTGTTTTCGCACACCTCTCATACCTTCCCCTATATCGCTGTGTTTTCACGCACCTCTCATAACTTCTCCTATATTGCTGCATTTTTGCGCAACTCTCATAACTTCCCCTATATCGCTGTGTTTTAATGCACATCTCATAACGTCCCCTACATCACTGTGTAGTCGCGCACCTCCCATAGCCTCACACATATTGCTGTGCCTTCGCGCATTTCTCATATCTTCACCTATATCGCCCTGTTTTCGCACACTTCCCATTCATTCTCCTATGTCGCCTTGCTTTTGTGAACCTCTCTTACCTTCCCTAATATCGCTGCGTTTTCACGCACATCTCATAACGTCCCGTATATCGCTGTGTATTCACGCACCTCCCATAGCATCCCCTATATCGCTGTGCCTAGCGCACCTCTCATACCGTCCCCTATATTGTTGTGTTTTCGCGCACCTCTCTTACCTTCCCCTATATTGCCGTGTTTTCATCCACATCTCATAACGTCCCCTATCTCGCCCTGTTTTCGCGCACCTCCCATACCTTCCCCTATATCGCTGTATTATTGTGCACCTCTCATACCTTCCCCATATCGTTGTGTTTTCACGCACCTCTCATAACTTCTCCTATATCGCTGTACTTTTGCGTACATCTCATACCTTCCCACATATTGCCGTGTTTTCATGCACATCTCATAACGTCCGCTATATCGCTGTGCATTCGCGCACCTCCCGTAGCATCCCCTATATCACTGTGCCTTCGCGCACCTCTCATACATTCCCCTATATCGCCCTGTTTTCGCGCACCTCCCATACCTTCCCCGATATCGCTATGTTTTCGTGCACCTCCCATAGCTTCGACTACATCGCTGTTTTCGCGCACAACCCATAGCTTCACCTTGATCGCTGTGTTATTGCTCACCTCTCATAGCTTCCCCTATATCGCCGTGTTTTTGCGCACCTCGCATGTCTTCACCTATATAGCTATGTTTTTGCTCCTATCATTACTTTCCTATATCGCTGTGTTTTCTCGCACCTCTGATGCATTCTCCTGTATTGCCATGTTTTCACGCACTCTTAGAATTTCCCCTATATTGCTGTGTTCTCGCACACCTCTCATACCTTCCCCTATATCGCCGTTTTCGCACACCTCTCATACCTTCCCCTATATCGCTATGTTTTCACGCACCTCTCATAACTTCTCCAGTATTGATGCATTTTTGCGCAACTCTCATAACTTCCCCTATATCACTGTGTTTTTATGCACATCTCATAACGTCCCCTATATCACTGTGTAGTCGCGCACCTCCCATAGCCTCCTACATATTGCTGTGCCTTCGCGCACTTCTCATACCTTCACCTATATCGCCCTGTTTTCGCACACTTCCCATTCATTCTCCTATGTCGCCTTGCTTTTGTGAACCTCTCATACCTTCCCTAATATCGTTGCGTTTTCATGCACATCTCATAACGTCCCATATATCGCTGTGTATTCACGCACCTCCCATAGCATCCCCTATATCGCTGTACCTAGCGCACCTCTCATACCGTCCCCTATATTGTTGTGTTTTCGCGCACCTCTCATACCTTCCCCATATCGTTGTGTTTTCACGCACCTCTCATAACTTCTCCTATATCGCTGTACTTTTGCGTACATCTCATGCCTTTCCCATATATTGCCGTGTTTTCATGCACATCTCATAACGTCCGCTATATCGCTGTGCATTCGCGCACCTCCCGTAGCATCCCCTATATCACTGTGCCTTCGCGCACCTCTCATACCTTCCCCTGTATCGCCCTGTTTTCGCGCACCTCCCATACCTTCCCCGATATCGCTATGTTTTCGTGCACCTCCCATAGCTTCGACTACATCGCTGTTTTCGCGCACAACCCATAGCTTCACCTTGATCGCTGTGTTATTGCTCACCTCTCATAGCTTCCCCTATATCGCTGTGTATTCACGCACCTCGCATAGCATCCCCTATATTGCTGTGCCTTGCGCACTTCTCATACCTTCCCCTATATCGCCGTGTTTTCGCGCACCTCTCATTGCTTCCCCTATATCGCCGTGTATTCATGCACCTCTCATACCGTCCCCTATATCTCTATCTTTTCGCGCACATCCCATAGATTCACCTTTATCGCTTTGTTATTCCTCACCTCTAATAGTTTCCCCTAAATCGCCGGGTTTTTGCTCACCTCTCATAGCTTCCACTATATTGCCCTGTATTCACGCAGTTCTCATACCTTCCCCTATATCGCTGTGTTTTCGCACACCTCTCATGGCTTCCCGACTATCGCCGTGTATTCATGCACATCTCATAGCTTCCCCTATATCACTGTGTTTTCACACAGCTCTCATACCTTCCCCTATATCGCCCTGTTTTCGCTCACTTCCCATAACCTCCCGATATCGCTGTGTTTTTGCACACCTCTCTTACCTTCCCCTATGTCGCTGTGTTTTCAAGCACCTCTCATGGCTTCCCCAATATCGCCGTGTATTCATGCACATCTCGTACCGTCCCCTTTATCGCTGTGTTTTCGCGCACCTCCCATAGCGTCCCCTATATCGCTGTGTTTTCGCACACATCCCATACCATCCGTTATATCGCTGTGCCTTCCTGTACCTCTCATATCTTCCCCTATATTGTTGTGTTTTCATGCACATCTCATACCGTCTCCTATATCACTGTGTTTTCACGCACATCCCATAGCATCCCCTATATCGCTGTGTTTTTGCGCACCTCCCAGACCTTCCCCTATATCGCTGTGTTTTCGTGCATCTCTCATACATTCCCCTATATCGTTATGTTTTCACACACCTCTCATAACTTCTCCTATATCGCCCTTGTTTTCTGCACCTCTTATTTCTTCCTTAATATCGCTGCATTTTAATGCACATCTTATAACTTCCCCTATATCGCTGTGTATTCACGCACCTCGCATAGCATCCCCTATATTGCTGTGCCTTGCGCACTTCTCATACCTTCCCCTATATCGCTGTCTTTTCGCGCACATCCCATAGATTCAACTTTATCGCTGTGTTATTGCACACCTCTCATAGCTTCCCCTATATCGCCGTGTTTTTGCGCACCTCGCATGACTTCACCTATATCGCTATGTTTTCTCACACCTCTGATACATTCTCCCATATCGCCGTGTTTTCGTGTACCTCTCATATCTTCCCCTGTATCGCTGTGTTTTCATGCACATCTCATAATGTCCCCTATATCGCTGTGCATTCGCGCACCTCCCGTAGCTTCCCCTATATCACTGTGCCTTCGCGCACCTCTCATACCTTGCCCTATATTACTGTTTTTTCACGCACCTCTCATAAATTCTGCTATAAAGCTGTATTTTTGCGCACCTCTCATACCTTCCGCCATATTGCCGTGTTTTCATGCACATCTCATAACGTCCCCTATATAGCTGTGTATTCGTGCACCTCCCATAGCCCCCTATATCACTGTGCCTTCGCGCACCCCTCATACCTTCCCCTATATCGCCCTGTTTTCGCTCACTTCCCATAACTTCCCCGATATCGCTGTGTTTTTGCACACCTCTCATACCTTCCCCTATATCGCTGTGTTTTCATGCACCTCTCATGGCTTCCCCAATATCGCCGTGTATTCATGCACATCTCGTACTGTCCCCTTTATCGCTGTGTTTTCACGCACCTCTCATAACTTCTGCTATATCGCTGTATTTTTGTGCACATCTCATAACTTCCCCTATATTGATGTGTTTTCATGCAAATCTCATAACGTCCCCTATATCGCCCTGTTTTCGCGCACCTCCCATACCTTCCCCATATCGCTGTATTATTGTGCACCTCTCATACCTTCCCCTATATCGCTGTGTTTTCACGCACCTCTCACAACTTCTCCAAAATCGCTGTACTTTTGCGTACATCTCATACCTTCCCCTATATTGCAGTGTTTTCATGCACATCTCATAACATCCCCTATATCGCTGTGCATTCGCGCACCTCTCATACCTTCCCCTATATCGCCCTGTTTTCACACACCTCTCATACCCTCCCCTATATCGCTGTGTTTTCACGCACCTCTCATAACTTCTCCAATATTGCTGCATTTTTGCGCACCTCTCATAACTTCCCCCATATCGCTGTGTTTTTATGCACATCTCATAACGTCCCCTATATCGCTGTGTATTCATGCACCTCCCATAGCATCCCCTATATGGCTGTGCCTTGCGCACCTCTCATACCATCCCCTATATCGCTGTCTTTTCGCGCACATCCCATAGATTCACCTTTATCGCTTTGTTATTCCTCACCTCTAATAGTCTCCCCTAAATCGCCGGGTTTTTGCTCACCTCTCATAGCTTCCACTATATTGCCCTGTATTCACGCACCTCTCATGTCTTCCCCTATATCACTGTGTTTTCTCGCAGCTCCCATAGCATCCCCTATATTGCTGTGCCTTCGCATACCTCTCATATCTTCCCCTATATCGCCCTGATTTCGAGTACCTTCCATACCTTCTCCTATATTGCTGTGTTTTCGTGCACCTCTCGTACCTCCCCCTATATCGCTGTGCCTTGCGCACCTCTCATACCTTCCCCTATATAGCTGTTTTTTTGTTCACATCCCACAGATTCACCTTTATCGCTGTGTTATTGCTCACCTCTCATAGCTTCCCCTATATCGCCGTGTTTTTGCACACCTCTCATTACTTACCCTATATCGCCATGTTGTTATGCACATCTCATAACGTCCTCTATATCGCTGTGTATTCGCGCACCTCCCATAGTATCCCTTATATCGCTTTGCCTTCGCGCACCTCTCATACCTTCCCAAATATCGCCCTGTTTTCGCGCACCTCCCATTCCTTCACCTATATCGCTGTTTTCGTGCACCTCTCATACCTTCCCCTAAATCGCTGTGCCTTCGCGCACCTCTCATACCTTCCCCTATATCGCCGTGTTTTCATGCACATCTCATAACAT